>NW_027331924.1:1407609-1575274 GCF_048418815.1 Hemitrygon akajei
AGCGATGCTGCTGTCGGTGGTCGCCGGCCGCGGCATCTACAGGGACGGGCGTGGCTCTCCGTCCACATCTCCGAGTGTCTGTTCCGGCGACGTTTGTCAGACCTCCCTCAGCCTCCGCCGATGCAGAGAAAATTGCGCCACCAGCCGGCAGCAGGCACTCTGGGAGTTATGAACTACGATCCTCCACACTCCTGGTGAATCTCCTGTGGAGACCTCCTGCACAAAATATACTTTGTATAGAATGCAACAGTTTAAGAAACATACCAGGTCAGGCACAATCTCCTGAGAGGAATAATGTCGAAGGTTTGGATAAAACCCTGCAGTTTCAGCATTGAGAGTGGCCCTTCCAGGCTGCACTGGTGCCCACCAAAATTATCCCATCTGCCTGCGTGTGAGCCATTTCCTTTGGGCATGAGTCAGCTTGAATAGTCACATGGGCACAGGTGCTGAAAGTTTATTTTCCCTGCTGCAGGAGTCTTTAACTAAACCTTTCTTATCGTATACTTAATCACATCACAATGCTTATAAATTTGTCTCAGTACAGGACCACAAAGGAGGTAGTGTTTTGTCTCTGATAGAGCAGTAAGGTGGATTATTTACTCAGAGCCTGGTAGGATATACTGCAGATTATTGGGAGAGGCGGGAAATGACATCACTGGTGACTTGACCAAAATATTTGTGTTCTCTGTAACACGAGTAAGATCTCAGAAAAGCGCTGATCGATCTTATTCTGTTATTTAAAACGGGGATGGATAATCCTGGAAAATATAGAGTCACGTTAGGGGTAGACACGTTTCTGGAGAAGATTCTTAGGGATTCGATGTAGAGATATAAAACTCCTCACACATCAACATACCAATCGTCTCCTCCAGAGTGTGACAGTCTGTTTCCCGACGGCCCCTTCGGCCGGCACCAGGACCATCCCTCCCGTCCATGTACCCGTCCAAGTGGCTCAATGGAACCTCGTTTCTCCACTTCCACTGGCGTCTCATTCCACACTCACACTGTCCTCTGAGTAAAGAAGTTCCTTCACGTTTTACACTTAAACCTTTTTCCTTTTACCCGGAACTTATGACCTCTTATTCAGGCCACACTCAGCCTGAGGGGGAAAAGCCTCAGCTTCGGTGCGACAAAACCCTTTGAATCTTTCTCTCCAATTCAGGTCCTCACCTCCTGGAAACATCATTATAAATGTTCGCTCTAATCGTTCAAGGTTCTTGACACTTCTTATGTGTAGATTGGTGACCCTGGATAGATGCACGGAGCTTAGAAAAATAGAGGGTTATGGGTAAGCCTGAGTAGCTCTATTGAAATGACAGGTTGAGCTCAGCTATGTGGGCCGAAGGACCTGTATTGTACTGTAGGGTCATACTTTCTATGATCCAAACTGCACACAATACTCCAGAATTGTCCTCAGTAACGTCCTTTACAACTTCAACATAACATTGCAATTCGTGTGCTCAGTACTTTGATTCATGAAGGCCAATGTGCCAAAGGCTCTGTTCATGACCCTGCCCTGAACTATGGAACTGTATTCCCGGATGGCTCTGCTCTCCGCAGACCACAATCCCCAACCAGTCACTGTCTGAGTCCGACCCTGTTGTTCCCGGCAAAGCGCAACACCTCACATCGGTCCTCATTACATTCCAGCTGCAAAACCGTCAGCCCATTTATCCAGCTGCTAAACCCATCTCCAAGTTTTGATAATCTGCCTCACTGCCACTCATGCTCTGTATCCAGGTGTCATCTGCAAATCCAGTTTACCAAATTCCCATTGAAATCCCAAGTTACGTGGAGCTGAGGAGGACGATGGCGCCAAACGGCGACTCCTTGTTTGCAACTTCGGAAGGAGCTCTAGTTCTATTTTAATATCTCTATTTTTCCCTTTCATGTTTCTTTTGAAGACCCCGACCTGGAATTACAAACTGACTTTGGTTCTTTGCGGGAATCGGACCCGTTCTCGGAGTCTGACGACTGGCCGTTATTCGATGTACCAAGGACGAGGGCTAAAACACCAGCGCGCCTTCAGTATTCCGGGATTTCGTGGCTCTGGAGGCGGGTGGAGTCGAGGTCGGTGTCGTTGCAGGAAATCGGTGCGTCGTGGGAGACGGAAGATCGAAAGCAGCGAGCCGGCTGCTGGCCCTGTGCCCGGAGACCCGAGTTCCTCGGGCACAGAGCTCGGAACAAACGACACAACAGACATTGAACATCTTATATCAGCGAGCTGTTTGTTATGTGCCCCCTGTCGCTGTGAAACGTTTGTCCCTTATTAGAGAGGGAGGGAGAGAGAGAGAGAGAGAGAGAGGGAGAGAGAGAGAGAGAGAGAGAGAGAGAGAGAGAGAGAGAGAGAGAGAGAGAGAGAGCGAGAGAGAGAGAGAGAGAGAGGCTGTGGTACGTTGAATTACCGGGTGAACGTGTAGTCTTTGGGGTTCTGCAAGTCTCTGTCCCTATTGACTCTTTGCTGCACGTTTCAGTGCTCGGTGGAGGGCGCCGATGCTTTCGTTAACTGGTGGGTGGTGGGGGTGGGGGGGATGGTTGCTTTGCTACTGCTTATGAGTGGGTGGGGTGAGCTGAGGGGAATTTGGGGTGCTAGCATTTAACTCTCATTCATTCTTTGGGGCTCTCTGTTTTCGTGGATGGTTGCGAAGAGAAGAATTTGAGGATGTATATTGTTTCCATTTGTCTTACATTAACTACACATTTGAATCATTTGATACCTTTGAAATACTTCTATATCCTGTCCCTTAGAATATCTGACAATAAGTTAACCGCTGGTGTCAGGCTCATCCGCCTCTACTTTCCCGGCTCATCGTCAGGGTCTTTCTTGAACAATGGAAGCTAATCTACAGCACCTCACAGGTGTCCAAAGACATTTTAAATACTCCTGGAGACAGGCTAAGGCCCCTGCAGTTTCCGGACTCGACTTCCACAAGGGTCGATGCGATGCTTTGTCACTAATTGAAAATTGGGAATTGATCTGCCCTGATTGAGCCCATTAAACTATAAGATACAGGAGCTCAATTAGGCCATTTGTCCCATCGCGTCTGCTCCGCCATTTCATCATGGCTGATCCATTTACTGTTCGCCACTGGCCCCCATCTCCATCCTTCTCTCCATATTCGTTCATGCCCTGAGCAGTCGAGAATCTGTCAACCTCTCCCTTAAATATACGTAAGGACAGCACCCACTGCTGCCTGTGACAACGAGCGAATTCCAGATTCGCCATTCTCTAGCTAAAGGCATTCCTCTTGCTCTCATTCTAAATGGATGCCCCTCCATTCCGAGACTGTGTCCTCTAGTCTTACAGCCTCCCACCAGAGGTATGATCCTCTCCACAAGAACTCTGTCAGAGGCTTTCACCATTCGATCGGTTTCAATCGGGTCACCCCTCATTCTTCTGAATCCCAGTGAATGCAGACCGAAAGTCAACGAACCTGGAATCATGTTCGTGAACCTCGTGGAACCCTCTCCAGTTTCAGCACATTCTTCTGAAGATAAGCGGTCTAAAACTGTTCACAATACTCCGTTTGAGGCCACACCAGCACTTAATAAAGCCGTTACATTACATCCTTGCTCTTGCATTGTAGCTACCTTCAAATAAATGCTAATATCGCCTTTTCTTTCCTCATCACACACTCGAACTCTGAAATAACCTTGAGGGAATCCTGCACAACGAGTCCCATTTCTCTGTGCTTGTCCGTGTTTTGCATTTTCTCTCCACTTAGAAAGTACTCAACCCTTTCATTTCCTCTACAAGTGTGAATGACCATTCACTTCCTGGCACTGCGTTCCATCTGCCACTTCTTTGTCCATTTTCCTCATCTGTCAGTCTTTCTGCAGCCTCGCTCCGTCCTTAAAACTATCTGTCGCTCCAGCCATCTCCGTATTGTCTGCAAACGTTGCAAGAATGCCATCAATTAGATCATCCAAATCATTGACATATAACGTGAAAGAATTATCACAACACAGTCGTCTGTCGAACAACACTTCTCACTGGCAGCCAGCCGGAAAAGAACCCTCTCTTCCCATTCTTCGTCGCCTGCTATTCAGCTACTGCTGGAATTATTTTTGTTGTATTTTATTCCCTGTCTGATGCTGGCTTCGACTTCTCTTGTCAGTCACGATTATCAATCTGTGCTATTCTTTGCCAGAGACGTCATTCGGTGTATTTAAGGCAGAGGTTGATAAATTCCTGTTTAGTCAGGGCAGGAAGGGCGACGGTGAGAGGGCAGGAGATGGGGGCTGAAAGGGAACATGGAACAGCCATGATGAAAACGCGGACTTTATGGGTCAAATTTCCCGATTCTGCTCCAGAATCCTATGGTCTTGTGATGGATGAACAGCTGGATGCTGTGGTCCATATAGGTACCAATGCCATGGGTAGGAAGAGGGTCAATATTCTACAAAGTGAGTTCAGGGAGATGTGTGCAAAGTTAAATGGCGGGATTTACAGGGCTGTGTCCTTAGGATTGCTACCCATGCCACAGTACCAGTGAAATCAGAAGTATGAAGATTATACAGTTTAACGTGTGGCGATGGAGCTGGTGCAGGCGGGAGAGCTTCAGATTTTTGGATCATTGGGCTGTCTTTTAAAGTGCAGAGAGAGAGAGAGAGAGAGAGACCCAGTGAACGGCTGCTAATCTAACATCAGACACGGGTCACTCTGTCCTTGACCTGCATTCTTCCGTATGAAGGGACGACGATGTGTGGACAATCGTCGGCAATAAAAGCGATCTGCATGCACACACAAAATACTGGCGGGACCAGGCAGGTCAGGCAGCATTGATGGAATAGAAAAACTATCGTTTCGGGGCGAGACCTATCTTCGGGTCGATACAGCGACACAATCTGCATGAACAATAGCGATCGGAGCATATCCCGATTCCAGTCGCTGACGTGGCCGGTTTCACTGATTTAACCGTGACTGGCCAGGCCCCTGGAAACTCAGCATCTGATGGGGGGGAGAAGGGATACAGAGAGGAGCAACACACACACAAAATACTGGTGGCACCCAACAGGTCCGGCAGCACCCATGGAATGGAAAAACTATCGTTTCGGGGCGAGACCTATCTTCGGGTCAATACAGCGCCCCAAATTACGACGGGTCTCAGAAGGAAAGCAGGAACAACTTAGTAACCAGAGACCGCGTGGCTCCGTTAATGGATTAATTCTACAGCATAGTTCAATCCATTAACAGGCAGCAGCAGATCCATGGGCACCGGTTCAGGTGATCTGTGACAGACTCCACCGGGAGACGTGAAACACTGGACCAAGGGTTCACTCTGAATAATAACTCAGAACAAGTGAACTTCACAATGTAAACCCATCCCAGTCACCTCGTTACGGAGAGCTTCCCTTCCCCAGCTGTGGGGCAATTCCTGACAGGGTCCCACTAAAAGCCTCCCAGATACACCACCCAGGAGAGCTGCCTGTCCCCGGTACTGGGACAACTCCTGACAAGGTCCCAGTAAAAGCCTTCCAGTTACACCGTCCAGGAGAGCTGCCTGTTCCCTGTACTGGGACAAATCTGGACAAGGTCCCAGTAAAAGCCTCCCAGTTACACCGTCCAGGAGAGCTGCCTGTCCCCTGTACTGGGACAACTCTGGACAAGGTCCCAGTAAAAGCCTCCCAGTTACACCGTCCAGGAGAGCTGCCTGTTCCCTGTACTGGGACAAATCTGGACTAGGTCCCACTAAAAGCCTCCCAGTTACACCGTCCAGGAGAGCTGCCTGTCTCCGGTACTGGGACAACTCTGGACAAGGTCCCACTAAAAGCCTCCCAGTTACACCGTCCAGGAGAGCTGCCTGTCCCCGGTACTGGGACAAATCTGGACAAGGTCCCACTAAAAGCCTCCCAGTTACACCGTCCAGGAGAGCTGCCTGTTCCCTGTAGTGGGACAAATCTGGACAAGGTCCCACTAAAAGCCTCCCAGTTACACCGTCCAGGAGAGCTGCCTGTCCCCGGTACTGGGACAAATCTTGACAAGGTCCCACTAAAAGCCTCCCAGTTACACCGTCCAGGAGAGCTGCCTGTTCCCGGTACTGGGACAAATCTGGACAAGGTCCCACTAAAAGCCTCACAGTTACACCGTCCAGGAGAGCTGCCTGTTCCCGGTACTGGGACAAATCTGGTCAAGGTCCCACTAAAAGCCTCCCAGTTACACCGTCCAGGAGAGCTGCCTGTTCCCTGTACTGGGACAAATCTGGACTAGGTCCCACTAAAAGCCTTCCAGTTACACCGTCCAGGAGAGCTGCCTGTCTCCGGTACTGGGACAACTCTGGACAAGGTCCCACTAAAAGCCTCCCAGTTACACCGTCCAGGAGAGCTGCCTGTCCCCGGTACTGGGACAAATCTGGACAAGGTCCCACTAAAAGCCTCCCAGTTACACCGTCCAGGAGAGCTGCCTGTTCCCTGTAGTGGGACAAATCTGGACAAGGTCCCACTAAAAGCCTCCCAGTTACACCGTCCAGGAGAGCTGCCTGTCCCCGGTACTGGGACAAATCTTGACAAGGTCCCACTAAAAGCCTCCCAGTTACACCGTCCAGGAGAGCTGCCTGTTCCCGGTACTGGGACAAATCTGGACAAGGTCCCACTAAAAGCCTCACAGTTACACCGTCCAGGTGAGCTGCCTGTCCCCGGTACTGGGACAACTCTGGACAAGGTCCCACTAAAAGCCTCACAGTTACACCGTCCAGGTGAGCTGCCTGCCCCGGTACTGGGACAACTCTGGACAAGGTCCCACTAAAAGCCTCCCAGTTACACCGTCCAGGAGAGCTGCCTGTTCCCGGTACTGGGACAACTCTGGACAAGGTCCCACTAAAAGCCTCCCAGTTACACCGTCCAGGAGAGCTGCCTGTTCCCGGTACTGAGACAAATCTGGACAAGGCCCCACTAAAAGCCTCCCAGTTACACCGTCCAGGAGAGCTGCCTGTTCCCGGTACTGAGACAAATCTGGACAAGGTCCCACTAAAAGCCTCCCAGTTACACCGTCCAGGAGAGCTGCCTGTTCCCGGTACTGGGACAAATCTGGACAAGGTCCCAGTAAAAGCCTTCCAGTTACACCGTCCAGAAGAGCTGCCTGTTCCCTGTACTGGGACAAATCTGGACTAGGTCCCACTAAAAGCCTCCCAGTTACACCGTCCAGGAGAGCTGCTTGTCTCCGGTACTGGGACAACTCTGGACAAGGTCCCACTAAAAGCCTCCCAGTTACACCGTCCAGGAGAGCTGCCTGTCCCCGGTACTGGGACAAATCTGGACAAGGTCCCACTAAAAGCCTCCCAGTTACACCGTCCAGGAGAGCTGCCTGTTCCCTGTAGTGGGACAAATCTGGACAAGGTCCCACTAAAAGCCTCCCAGTTACACCGTCCAGGAGAGCTGCCTGTCCCCGGTACTGGGACAAATCTTGACAAGGTCCCACTAAAAGCCTCCCAGTTACACCGTCCAGGAGAGCTGCCTGTTCCCGGTACTGGGACAAATCTGGACAAGGTCCCACTTAATGCCTCACAGTTACACCGTCCAGGTGAGCTGCCTGTCCCCGGTACTGGGACAACTCTGGACAAGGTCCCACTAAAAGCCTCACATTTACACCGTCCAGGTGAGCTGCCTGTCCCCGGTACTGGGACAGCTCTGGACAAGGTCCCACTAAAAGCCTCCCAGTTACACCGTCCAGGAGAGCTGCCTGTTCCCGGTACTGGGACAACTCTGGACAAGGTCCCACTAAAAGCCTCCCAGTTACACCGTCCAGGAGAGCTGCCTGTTCCCGGTACTGAGACAAATCTGGACAAGGCCCCACTAAAAGCCTCCCAGTTACACCGTCCAGGAGAGCTGCCTGTTCCCGGTACTGAGACAAATCTGGACAAGGTCCCACTAAAAGCCTCCCAGTTACACCGTCCAGGAGAGCTGCCTGTTCCCGGTACTGAGACAAATCTGGACAAGGTCCCACTAAAAGCCTCCCAGTTACACCGTCCAGGAGAGCTGCCTGTCCCCGGTACTGGGACAAATCTGGACAAGGTCCCACTAAAAGCCTCCCAGTTACACCGTCCAGGAGAGCTGCCTGTTCCCTGTAGTGGGACAAATCTGGACAAGGTCCCACTAAAAGCCTCCCAGTTACCCCGCCAGGAGAGCTGCCTGTCCCCGGTACTGGGACAAATCTTGACAAGGTCCCACTAAAAGCCTCCCAGTTACACCGTCCAGGAGAGCTGCCTGTTCCCGGTACTGGGACAAATCTGGACAAGGTCCCACTAAAAGCCTCACAGTTACACCGTCCAGGTGAGCTGCCTGTCCCCGGTACTGGGACAACTCTGGACAAGGTCCCACTAAAAGCCTCCCAGTTACACCGTCCAGGAGAGCTGCCTGTCCCCGGTACTGAGACAAATCTGGACAAGGCCCCACTAAAAGCCTCCCAGTTACACCGTCCAGGAGAGCTGCCTGTTCCCGGTACTGAGACAAATCTGGACAAGGTCCCACTAAAAGCCTCCCAGTTACACCGTCCAGGAGAGCTGCCTGTTCCCGGTACTGGGACAAATCTGGACAAGGTCCCACTAAAAGCCTCCCAGTTACACCGTCCAGGAGAGCTGCCTGTTCCCGGTACTGGGACAAATCTGGACAAGTTCCCACTAAAAGCCTCCCAGTTACACCGTCCAGGAGAGCTGCCTGTCCCCGGTACTGGGACAAATCTGGACAAGGTCCCACTAAAAGCCTCCCAGTTACACCGTCCAGGAGAGCTGCCTGTCCCCGGTACTGGGACAAATCTGGTCAAGGTCCCACTAAAAGACTCCCAGTTACACCGTCCAGGAGAGCTGCCTGTCCCCGGTACTGGGTCAAATCTGGACAAGATCCCACTAAAAGCCTCCCAGTTACACCGTCCAGGAGAGCTGCCTGTCCCCGGTACTGGGACAAATCTGGACAAGATCCCACTAAAAGCCTCCCAGTTACACCGTCCAGGAGAGCTGCCTGTCCCCGGTACTGGGACAAATCTGGACAAGATCCCACTAAAAGCCTCCCAGTTACACCGTCCAGGAGAGCGGCCTGTCCCCGGTACTGGGACAAATCTGGACAAGATCCCACTAAAAGCCTCACAGTTACACCGTCCAGGAGAGCTGCCTGTTCCCGGTACCGGGACAATTCTGGACAAGGTCCCACTAAAAGCCTCCCAGTTACACCGTCCAGGAGAGCTGCCTGTCCCCGGTACTGGGACAAATCTGGACAAGGTCCCACTAAAAGCCTCCCAGTTACACCGTCCGGGAGAGCTGCCTGTCCCCGGTACTGGGACAAATCTGGACAAGGTCCCACTAAAAGCCTCCCAGTTACACCGTCCATGAGAGCTGCCTGTCCCCGGTACTGGGACAAATCTGGACAAGGTCCCACTAAAAGCCTCCCAGTTACACCGTCCAGGAGAGCTGCCTGTTCCCGGTACTGAGACAAATCTGGACAAGGTCCCACTAAAAGCCTCCCAGTTACACCGTCCAGGAGAGCTGCCTGTCCCCGGTACTGGGACAAATCTGGACAAGATCCCACTAAAAGCCTCCCAGTTACACCGTCCAGGAGAGCTGCCTGTTCCCGGTACTGGGACAACTCCTGACAAGGTCCCACTAAAAGCCTCCCAGTTACACCGTCCAGGAGAGCTGCCTGTTCCCGGTACTGGGACAACTCCTGACAAGGTCCCACTAAAAGCCTCCCAGTTACACCGTCCAGGAGAGCTGCCTGTCCCCGGTACTGGGACAAATCTGGACAAGGTCCCACTAACAGCTTCCCAGTTACACCGTCCAGGAGAGCTGCCTGTCCCCGGTACTGGGACAAATCTGGACAAGGTCCCACTAAAAGCCTCCCAGTTACACCGTCCAGGAGAGCTGCCTGTCCCCGGTACTGGGACAAATCTGGACAAGATCCCACTAAAAGCCTCCCAGTTACACCGTCCAGGAGAGCTGCCTGTCCCCGGTACTGGGACAAATCTGGACAAGGTCCCACTAAAAGCCTCCCAGTTACACCGTCCAGGAGAGCTGCCTGTTCCCGGTACAGGGACAAATCTGGACAAGGTCCCACTAAAAGCCTCCCAGTTACACCGTCCGGGAGAGCTGCCTGTCCCCGGTACTGGGACAAATCTGGACAAGGTCCCACTAAAAGCCTCCCAGTTACACCGTCCATGAGAGCTGCCTGTCCCCGGTACTGGGACAAATCTGGACAAGGTCCCACTAAAAGCCTCCCAGTTACACCGTCCAGGAGAGCTGCCTGTTCCCGGTACTGAGACAAATCTGGACAAGGTCCCACTAAAAGCCTCCCAGTTACACCGTCCAGGAGAGCTGCCTGTCCCCGGTACTGGGACAAATCTGGACAAGATCCCACTAAAAGCCTCCCAGTTACACCGTCCAGGAGAGCTGCCTGTTCCCAGTACTGGGACAACTCCTGACAAGGTCCCACTAAAAGCCTCCCAGTTACACCGCCCAGGAGAGGTGCCTGTTCCCTGTAGTGAGACAAATCTGGCCAAGGTCCCACTAAATGCCTCCCAGTTACACCGTCCAGGAGAGCTGCCTGTCCCCGGTACCGGGACAAATCTGGACAAGGTCCCACTAAAAGCCTCCCAGTTACACCGTCCAGGAGAGCTGCCTGTCCCCGGTACTGGGACAAATCTGGACAAGGTCCCACTAAAAGCCTCCCAGTTACACCGTCCAGGAGAGCTGCCTGTTCCAGGTACTGGGACAACTCCTGACAAGGTCCCTCTAACAGCTTCCCAGTTACACCGTCCAGGAGAGCGGCCTGTTCCCGGTACTGGGACAACTCCTGACAAGGTCCCACTAAAAGCCTCCCAGTTACACCGTCCAGGAGAACTGCCTGTTCCCGGTACTGGGACAAATCTGGACAAGGTCCCACTAAAAGCCTCCCAGTTACACCGTCCAGTATAGCTGCCTGTCCCCGGTACTGGGACAAATCTGGACAAGGTCCCACTAACAGCTTCCCAGTTACACCGTCCAGGAGAGCTGCCTGTCCCCGGTATTGGGACAAATCTGGACAAGGTCCCACTAAAAGCCTCCCAGTTACACCGTCCAGTATAGCTGCCTGTCCCCGGTACTGGGACAAATCTGGACAAGGTCCCACTAACAGCTTCCCAGTTACACCGTCCAGGAGAGCTGCCTGTCCCCGGTACTGGGACAAATCTGGACAAGATCCCACTAAAAGCTTCCCAGTTACACCGTCCGGGAGAGCTGCCTGTCCCCGGTACTGGGACAAATCTGGACAAGGTCCCACTAAAAGCCTCCCAGTTACACCGTCCAGGAGAGCTGCCTGTTCCCGGTACTGGGACAAATCTGGACAAGGTCCCACTAAAAGCCTCCCAGTTACACCGTCCAGGAGAGCTGCCTGTTCCCGGTACTGGGACAAATCTGGACAAGGTCCCACTAAAAGCCTCCCAGTTACACCGTCCAGGAGAGCTGCCTGTTCCCGGTACTGGGACAAATCTGGACAAGGTCCCACTAAAAGCCTCCCAGTTACACCGTCCAGGAGAGCTGCCTGTCCCCGGTACTGGGACAAATCTGGACAAGGTCCCACTAAAAGCCTCCCAGTTACACCGTCCAGGAGAGCTGCCTGTCCCCGGTACTGGGACAAATCTGGACAAGGTAACATTAAAGGCAAGAGCAACGTTCTGGTCGATCCCCTGAGTTCGAGGAGAGACAGAGAGTTAGTTCAGCTTGTCACTAAATATAAACTTGCCTCTGCCTGGAGTCTTGCCTTGCGTTTGCTTGCAGACTTGCCTCACCTCGCTTTGACTCTGCCTGGAGTCTTGCGTTGCCTCGCCTAGTGTTGCTTCTACCTGGAGCCTCGCTTCGCCTTGCTCTGCCTCTGCCTGGAGCCTTGCATCGCCTCGCTTCGCCTTGCTCTGCCTCTGCCTGGAGCCTTGCATCGCCTCGCTTCGCCTTGCTCTGCCTCTGCCTGGAGCCTTGCTTCGCCTCGCTTCGCCTTGCCTCTGCCTGGAGCCTTGCATCGCCTCGCTTCGCCTTGCCTCTGCCTGGAGCCTTACCTCGCCTCGCCTCGCCTTGCTCTGCCTCTGCCTGGAGCCTTACCTCGCCTCGCCTCGCCTTGCTCTGCCTCTGCCTGGAGCCTCGCCTCGCCTCTCTTCGCCTTGCCTCTGCCTGGAGCCTTGCATCGCCTCGCTTCGCCTTGCTCTGCCTCTGCCTGGAGCCTTACCTCGCCTCGCCTCGCCTTGCTCTGCCTCTGCCTGGAGCCTTGCATCGCGTCGCTTCGCCTTGTCTCAGCCTGGAGCCTTACCTCGCCTCGCCTCGCCTCGCCTTGCTCTGCCTCTGCCTGGAGCCTTGCATCGCCTCGCTTCGCCTTGCCTCTGCCTGGAGTCTTACCTCGCCTCGCCTCGCCTTGCTCTGCCTCTGCCTGGAGCCTTGCATCGCCTCGCTTCGCCTTGCCTCAGCCTGGAGTCTTACCTCGCCTCGCCTCGCCTTGCTCTGCCTCTGCCTAGAGCCTCTGCCTGGAACCTTGCCTCGCCTGTGTCTGGAGCCTTGCCTCGCCTCGCCTGTGTCTGGAGCCGTACCTCGCCTCGCCTCTGCCTGGAGCCTTGCATCGCCTCCCTTCGCCTCGCCTCTGCCTGGAGCCTTGCATCGCCTCCCTTCGCCTCGCCTCTGCCTGGAACCTTGTCTCGTCTTGCCTGTGTCGGGAGCCTCGCCCTGTTAGGAACTACTCTTTGTGTCCACAACTCCGCTAGGCAGGTCCGCCCGTTTGCCGCTACCTAGCTTTGGGAATCGTCTTGTCGTGTTCAGCGTTCTGTGTAATGAGTCCCGTCCTGTATCCAAGGAGGGGTCCCGTCCCGGCTCTGTGTTCTGTGTAATGACTCACGGGCCTACGTCCTGTATCCAAGGAGGGGTCCCGTCCCGGCTCTGTGTTCTGTGTAATGACTCACGGGCCTACGTCCTGTATCCAAGGAGGGGTCCCGTCCCGGCTCTGTGTTCTGTGTAATGACTCACGGGCCTACGTCCTGTATCCAAGGAGGGGCCTTGGTTTTCCTTGTCCCTGTCTCTCCCTCGGCTCTGTGTTTTGCGTCCCTGTCTCTTCCTCGACCAAGTCAAGGCTTTGGGATCTCGCACAGTCCCAGTCAGGTCCAAGGTCCTTCGCCTGTTCAAGCCACGGCGTTGTGTTCTCGTCTTGTCATGTGCCTCGCTCAGCCCAGGTGTACCTTGCCCAGCCCGGTGCTGGGGTTCCCTTGTCCTGTCCAGGAATCTCACGTCCAGTCCTGTGACTCTCCTTGTCCTGTAGCCACGTCTTGTCCGAGCCTGGTTCTGGAGTCCAAGCCCGAGGCAAGACCCAGGTTCTGGGTCCTTGTCCAGTCTCTGGCTGGGAGTCCAAGCCCAGGCTCCCAGTTCCCAGTTCCATGTCCTGCTTCCGCTATCATCGTCAAGTCCCAGCCCAGGCCCGGAATCCTTGTCTCGTCCGGAGCCTGTGTCATGTCCAGCGTCCTTTCTTTCCCACTGTCCTTGCTTCCTTCTTACGCCTAGTCCTGTTCCTGGTAGTTCAGTGCCTTTGGGTCCGGATGACAGGGTTAGTGAGGCTCCCATGGCTTGACTAAATGATCTCCAAACTTGTGAGACGAATTGGGGAGCCCGGTCAGAAATAATGTCAGAGGGGTGCAGGCGGAAGACGTGATGGACGAGAAGGTCGGCTGTTCTCCGAGCTGTAGGGAGTTTGGGAAGGGCTATGAAGGGCACCGTTCTGGAGAAGCCGTCCACCACGGTGAGTACGGCAGTGTTCCCATCTGAAGGAGGTAGTCCCGTAACAAAATCCAGCGTGATGTGAGACCAGCGGCGGCTCGGGACAGGTAGGGGACGAAGCAATCCAGCAGGTGGTCGGTGGGAGGCTTTTCCACGGGTGCAAGCAGAACAGACAGAGACAAAGGAACGGGAGTGTCCAAGGAGGGCCAGCAGACATGTCTCTTCAGGAGGGACAGAGTCCGATCGATCCCGGGATGGCAGGCGAAACGAGACGTGTGCCCCCACTGGAGAACCTGAGATCGAACAGAATCGGGCACAAAGGTGCGATTGGAGGGTCCGTTGCCAGGGTCAGGTTGAGTCCGTTGGGCCACTTTAACTATGGCCTCGATCTTTCAGGTGAGGGCAGCCACTGCACCGGATGGTGGAAGGATGGTCTCGGGGTTGGGAAGGCCCTCCTCGGAAATGTATTGACGGGAGAGAGCATCGGGCTTCCCGTTCTTAGACCGCGGACGATAGGTGAGTGTGAACCTGAACCGGCCAAAACATAATGCCCCGCGGGCTTGGCGGGAATTCGGGCGTTATGCGGTTTGGATGTATGCGAGGTTCTTGCGATCGCTCCAGATGATGAACCGATGTTCCGCTCCCTCCAGTCAGTGCCTCCACTCCTCCAAAGCGAGTTTGACCGCCAGTAACTCCCGGTTCCCTGCGTCGTAATTTCATTCGGCGGGAGACCGCTGGCGAGGAAGGAAGTCACAGGGATGAAGTTTCTGATCAGGACCTGAACTTCGGGAGAGAAGCACTCCCTCCCCAGAGTCGGAGGCGTCGACATCCACAATGAATCGACAAGAGGGGTCTGGTTGGACCAGGATGGGAGCGGAGGTGACACGCCTCTTCAGCTCTGAGAACGCTGAGTCAGCTTCGGGGTCCCAATGGAAAGGGGTCCTAGATGGGTAAGGGGCGCCGCCACCCGACCATACTCCCTGATGAACCGGCGACAGGAGTTCGCGAAGCCCAGAAATGGCTGGAGTTGCCTGCGTGTCGTGGGTCATGGCCGCTCCGCCACCGCCCGGATCTTCTCGGGATCCGCTCTCACTCGCCCGCTCTCGGTGATGTTCCCTCAGGAGATGAACTCACACTTCTCAGCTTTAACCAATCATCTGTTCTCCCAAAGCCTCTGTAGCAACTGACGGACATGAACTGGAAACTGCTGGAGAAGATTAGGATGTCATCCAGATAAACAGACACAAAACGGTTAATCAAGACTCTTAGGACATCGTTAATCAGGGCTTGGAAGATCAGCGGGGGCATTGGTGAGGCCAAATGGCATGACCAGGTATTCGAAGTGGCCTAGATGGGTGTTGAATGCCGTTTTCCACTCGTCTCCCTCCCTTATTCTGGCCAGATGGCAGGCGCTTCGTGGGTCCCACCTGGAGAAGATGCTGGCTCCGTGAAGTGGTTGGAAAGTGGAGTTTATGAGGGGCAGTGGATACTCGTTCTTTATGGTTTATGATTTGGGCCTCGCTAGTCGATGGGCGACGTAATGAACCAACCCTGTTCCACACAAAGAAGATCCCTGCGCCCGCCGGGGAGGATAAGGGTCGGACAATGCCCGCCGCGGGATATTCGCTGATGTAATCCTCCATTACTTCCCTCTCTGGTCAGGACATGTTATAGAGCCGACTGGTGGGGAGAGGAGCTCCGGGGAGGAGGTCAATAGCACAATCGTATGGTCGGAGTGGAGGCAGGGAAAGGGCCCGGTGCTTACTAAACACCTGCCCCAGGTCGTGGTACTCCGCTGGAGCCCCGGACGTGTCAGGGGGTTCAGCGGCAGACGAGGTCGCGGTGGCTTTTACAGGGGAAGGGGCCGACTGTAGACAAGCGGAGTGACAAAACGGACTCTAGCCGGCTATCTTCCCAGTGGACCAATCAATGTGGGAGTTATGGCGTCTTATCCAGGGGTACCCAAGAACCATAGGAGCTTGAGGAGAGGAAATTAGGTGAAATTGTACCTGTTCCCGATGGTTCCCAGAGAGAACCTAACACAGTGGTGGTGTTCAGTGAGTGACTCGGGCCAGACGTCTTCCGTCCAGTGCCCGGGCTTCCAGAGGGGTACTCAACGGCTCCCGAGGAATTCCGGCCCGGGAAGCTGTGTCTTCATCCAACAGATTCCCCTCGGCACCGGAGCCCACCAAGGCGGACAGAGACAGGGGCTGTTGGTGGTAGTTTACAGTAGCTTGGATCTGCATCCGGGTTTGGGGGACGGAAGGGAATGTTGTCTGACTCTCCTTTCTACTGGTGAGCCCTCCCCTTTGGCCGAAGGGAACAGGTAGCACGGAAATGGCCAGTTCGTTCTGTTACTCAAAGCGACCGAGGAGAACCCAAGCGCAGGACTCAGGCACGGAGATTGAGTTGGGATGCTTGCGCAGACGTGAACTTTGAACAGCGAGCAGGAGGAATCTTGACACGGAGCTCTGATATGGAGTCTCGACACGGAGACGGGGTTTTCAGATAATATCTGGAGTTGAAATTGGGGCACGATAGGGGATTAACCATCGGGAGCCTGACAGCATGAACTGATTTAATAGCTGCTTTAAATATTTACTTAACCCCGGTTTTACAGCCCAGTCTGTCTCTCTTAAACCCGGAGGAAAACATAATCGAGCGGCTAGAGGAACTGAGCGGGTCAGGGAGCATCTGTGGAGGGAAATGGAGAATCGACATTTCGGAATGAATGATCTCGACCTTGAAAGTCGATTGTACATTCCTCTCCACAGACGCTGCCTGACATAGAAACATAGAAACTAGGTGCAGGAGTAGACCATTCGGCCCTTCGAGCCTGCACCGCCATTCAGTATGATCATGACTGATCATCCAACTCAGGACCCTGTACCTGCTTTCTCTCCATACACCCTGATCCCTTCAGCGACAAGGGCCACATCTAACTTCCTCCTAAATTTAGCCAATGAACCAGCCTCAACTGTTTCCCGTGGCAGAGAATTCCACAGATTCACCACTCTCTGTGTGAAGAACTTTTTCCTCATCTTGGTCCTAAAAGGCTTCCTCTTTTCCTTTAAACTGTGACCCCTCGTTCTGGACTTCCCCAACATCGGAAACAATCTTCCTGCATCTCGCGTGTCCAATCCCTTTAGAATTTTATACGTTTCAATTAGATCCCCCCTCAATCTTCAAAATTCTAGTGAGTATAAGGCTAGTCGATCCAGTCTTTCTTCATATGAAAGTCCTGCCATCCCAGGAATCAATCTGGTGAACCTTCTCTGTACTCCCTCTATGGCAAGAATGTCTTTCCTCAGATTAGGGGACCAAAACTGCAGACAATACTCTAGGTGCGGTCACACCAAGGCCTTGTACAACTGCAGTAGAACCTCCCTGCTCCTATGCTCAAATCCTTTTGCTATGAATGTCAACATACCATTTGCCTTTTTCACCGCCTGCTGTACCTGCATGCCCACCTTCAATGACTGGTGTACAATGACACCCAGGTCTCGTTGCACCTCCCCTTTTCCTAATTGGCCACCATTCAGATAATAATCTGTTTTCCTGTTCTTGCAACCAAAGTGAAAATCTCACATTTATCCACATTAAATTGCATCTGCCATGAATTTGCCCACTCACCTAACCTATATAAGTCACCCTGCATCCTCTTAGCATCCTCCTCACAACTAGCACCACCGCCCAGCTTCGTGTCATCCGCAAACTAGGAGATGCTGCATTTAATTCCCTCGTCTAAATCCTGAATATATATTGTAAACAACTGGGGTCCCAGCACTGAGCCTTGCGGTACCCCACTAGTCACTGCTCAGTTTCTCTGGCATCATGTTTCCTACTCGAGATTCCAGCATCTGCAGTCTCTTGTGCCTCTCTTTTCAGAATTTGCCCCTTTCAGTCCTGCCTCAGACTGAACCAGGCTTTTCTGTCCGTTTTCATTTCTGTTCTGCTTCTTCTTTAGCCCATCACGCCACCGGGACACAAGCTCGCCAGATTCCTCTGCCCAGGGCCGTGATTTGATCGGGCCTGTGGCTCCCCTCTATCCACACGATTCAATCGTCTTCCAGGGGAACGTCCTTCCGATCCCAGGGATGAGGCCTTTAGAGATTTAGTTGACGTTTCTGTCGCACTGGGCTTTTACGGGATGGGGTTGCTAGAACCATGCCCAACACTCCTCCGTTCGTAGCCGGGCTTAGGCAGTCCATAGCCGAGTTTTCATTTCTGTTAGGAACTATTGAATGTGTTTCTGATCCCACGCTGATATGGAAATGGCCACAATTCTTTCCCACTGAACAAACGCAGTGACATAATATTCATTCCCTGAGACTGCAGCGCGCGTAGTGGACAATAGCGGTACTGCAGGGGATCAGCAGCTCCCCGAAAGTGAAAGCATTCTGAATCAGGAAATGCCGGGAGTTAACATGGCTTCGAAAAGAAAGGCCGAGAGTTGGACCGAGGAGGCAATTTGTCCCGTCTGCCTGGATTTCTTCACCGATCCGGTTATACTGGAGTGCGGACACAACTTCTGTCGCTCTTGTATCACACGGTGTTGGGAAAGGGAGGAGAGAAACTCCTGCCCGGAATGTAGAGAGGAGTTTGCTGACCGCAGCCTCAGGGTGAATCGGGCCTTAGCAAATCTGGCTGAAAAAGCTCGAAATATAAACCTGAATCCCAAAGGGAAGAGAAGTAAACTTTACTGCGAGGAACATGAGGAAGAACTGAAGCTGTTTTGTGAAACGGACAAGACACTGATCTGTGTGATCTGTGCGGTTGCGCAGGAACACCGAGAGCACCGCTTCATGCCGATTAAAGAAGCTGTTACACTCTACAAGGTAAAACTGACTCGAATTTGATTCTCACCCCATCGTCTATTGTCCACGACACGAGCCTCCATAAACAACACATCATCACCCCACCGTTCGCCATCTCCAAACGGATTCTAACACGAGGCACGGGCCCACTCCCACCCTCCACCACTACAACTCTCCGCGCCCTATAGGGATCGTTCTCTACACAACTCCCTTTTATCCACTCGCTCCTCCCCACTGATCTCCCTCCTGACACCGATACCTGCAAACGGGACAAGTGCTACACCTGACACCTACCAACCCCTGCCTCACCACCATTCAGGGCTCCAAACAGTCCCAAATTCTCCCCGTTTCTTCCATGGTCGATTGTCCTCTCGTATTAGATTCCTTCTTCTCCAGCCCTGATCTCTTCCACCTGTCCCCTCTCTGCTTCTCACTTCATCACCCTCCCCCATGTTCCCCCTCACGTTGTCTCACCCGTCACCTGTCAGCTGGTTCTCATACCCAAGCTTTTTATTCTGGCTTCTGTCCCATTCCTTCCCAGTCCTAATGAAGGGTCTCATCCCGAAACACCGACTGTTTATTTCCCCTGAATAGATGCTGCCTGACTCACTGAGTTCCTCCGGCATTTTGTGTGATAATCGGGTTTGATCACCTGTTTCCTTTGATGCATCTTTGTTTCTATTTCCTTCACTCTCTGACTTCCAGGATCAGCTAAAATCTTCCTTAGACTCTCTCACAAAAAAGAAATCAGACTTCCAGGAAAAGGAGCAGCAACAGAAAGAGAAGATTTCCGGAGTTCGGGTGAGGTTTCCTGAGCGGAATTTCTGATATTACTGTCGAGTTTTGCTCCATTTAATGCAGAATAGCCGAGTATCGCAGCTCCAGTGACCTGGGTCCGATCCTGACCTCTGCTGCTGTCTGTGTGGAGTTTTCATGCTCTCCCTGTGGCCATGACGGTTTTAGACACATCCCAAGAACATGCTGGTTAAATGGTTAATTACAATTAACCCTGTGAAGGTGATGGAGAGTGTGTGTGAATCAGGTGGGAGTTAATGGGTCAATGAGGGAGAATAGGTTTCAGGAAAACTTGATGGAATGGGATTGACGGGAATGTCTCAGAAGTAGTATGGACCCCAATGGGCCGAATGGTCACCTTAATGTCATAATGAAATACAACACAGCAACGCAGTAAACTAATCTTCACCTTTCATTCGACAGAAACAGTCACACAGCGTTCAGTCCCACATCACATCCCAGTTTGCTGAACTGCACCACATTATCACAGAGAAACAGCAGAGCTTACTCAGGGATCTCAGGGAAGAAGAGGTGAGGATTCTAAATCCAATGGAGAAAAATCTTCTGAAGATTCAAGAGAATATAAGGTTTATTCAGGAGGAAATCTCAAAGTTAAAGGAACAGATGGATCAGAAAGATGGTGTGATATTTCTCAAGGTGAGGGATTACGTTTCAATTTATTTCTGTCAAATTGAACTAAATGAGCAGTAGTATATTTGAAATAAACACAGCACAGCGGCCAATTCTACCAAATCAATTACCGCTGCTGGTGTCCTCACACAGAGTTTTCTCCTCGCATGATGAACCTCCAATCACTCCGCTAATGACATTCTAAAATGTCGGAGACAGATATTTGATCCTTTATCAGCAACATACAATATTTAAGCGATTAATTTTCTGCATAATTAATCATAAATTAAATTGCAATTAATCTGTCAAGAAAAGATATGACATCTGCCAGTCCCAGGCTCAAAACAGCCCAGAACAAAGTACGAATACGTAACTTATTCCCTTCGCTTTTACCACGTCCCCACTCACCTGACTGGTTTTCGTAATAAACACATAACTCAGAATACAATGCAGACAGAAAACAGACGTGTTGCTCTTACACTCAGCATTTACAAATGACAGTAAACTGTTTCTCAGCAAACGATCGATGCAACTATTCAGGACTGTTGTTGTCCCAAAACTGGACTTCCACAACTTCTGTACATCCCAGGACAGAATGCAATCTTCTCTGAAATGATTTACTCTGATCATAACACAGAGCTGCTGATTGTGTCCTTAATTACCACATTAAATATCCTCTAAAACTTCCATTAACACCCAGTTCCAATCAGAGGCTGTGAGTGTGTCTGGTGCGGTGGGTGAGAGGATCTCTTTGTCAATCAGTGAGAACAAAGAACTTGACCCACACATCAGACTTATCCTCCATATCCGGTTTCCGTCAGATTAGGGAAACTTTCCATGTTTCTTTAATTTTTCGTTTATGTTTCACATTAGAAACGTAGAAATATAAACATTGAAAACTTACAGCCCTTCAGTCGTCAGATTACGGAAACTTTCACTCTCTCTACTTTTTTGGATAAGTTTTACATGGGATTGTGTCCCATTTTCTGTCATCAGCAGGGCATTCGGTCCATCTTCTATCAATTTCCCTGGCCCCTCACGTGTTTATCCAGCCTCCCCATTACATTCAATCTCTGCTGTTCCATTTCAACCACTCCTGTGGCACTGAGTTCCACATCCTCCTCATTAAATTTCTTGTGGGATTTATTAAGAACCACCTGACATTTTATCTTTGGCTGAAGGTCTCCCCATAAATAGAAACATAGAAACAAAGAAAACCTACAACACAATACAGTCTCTTTGGCCCACAATGCTGTGCCGAACATCTACTGACTTTAGAAATTACCTCGAGTTACCCATAGCTCTCTATTTTTCTAAGCTCCATGTACCTGTGTGGGAGTCTCTTGAAAGACCCTATCGCATCCGCCTCCACCTTTGTTGCCGACAGCTCATTCCACCCATTCCAAAACACTTACCCGACATCTCCTCCGTACTACTTCCAAGCACCTGTGTCCTCTTGAGTTCGCCATAAATGAGGTACTTTTTCCACCTTCATGCAATCAAATCCATCACTAATCTTAAATTGTTCCATTTTATCATTCTGACGTCATATCCAGATGGTAATGCACAGCCTGTCCTGTCTTTCCTGTAAGTTTCATCCTCTCAGTATTGGTCTAACTTTCAGAAACTTTTCCTGTAATTTTCCCCATGGTTCTGTATTGCTGGTGTGTGTGAGTGACTGTGGGAATGGGAATTTTCAACATTTTGTAATGATTTGGATGAAATTCAGGATGTGGACAGTAAGTCCAAGTCTAATCAGATTGGTGTTTTTTTATTTATTTCAGGAGGAAGCTCATCGCAACAGGAGGTAGGACATGCTCTTTTCTGAAAACCTGTATGGATTTGTAAAATACTTCAAAATTCCAGTTTATCACCAGCAGTTTAATATTTACAGAATCAGTGACGATGTCCAGGAATTGTCAGTGACAGATGAGGCCCTACCGGTTGAAAAATTCGATCACCTCTATTTGTTGAACACAGTGCTGAGAGAAACACTTGATGCCATTAACCGAGGTAAAACTACAAAGATTCATTTTTTCTTGTTTATCAGACACAATTAATTCATAACTTGAGGCAAAGATTGACTGTAATAACAGGCTGAAGGGGAACTGAAGTTTATTCCGCATCAACCCCACCGACTGGGAGGCATCACTGTCACATGGTCAGCTGGAGATGTCAGACCCCTGGACACACCAGCACAGGGTCACAATACAACCAATACACGGGACTGGCAGATGAACCATTGTGTCCTGATCCCAGGCACACTGCACTAACACGCCAAAACACTAGTTTGTATCCTACCACAGGAGCTGGGAAATTAATACAGATTTCATGATACTGTAGGGAATAAAAGCGGGTATCAGTGTGGTGACCGAGATTGTCAGGAAAATACACAAGTCCTTTGTGCCCTGTGAGTCCAGTGTCTGATTGACTCAGGTCTTCCACCTTCTGGATCAGCATCTCTCACTGTTGTCAGAGGCAGAAGAGGGGAGTGGTAGTGATAGGGGACTCAATCTACAGGGGAGCAGACAGGAGAATCTATGGACATGAATGGGACACCAGAATGGTATGTTGCCTCCTTGGTGCTAAGGTCATGGACATCTCAGATCGTGTCTGCAGCACTTTTAGAGAGGGAGGGAAAACAGTCAGATATCCTGGTACATTGTGGGACCAATTACATAGGATGTAAAAGCAAAGGGGTCCTGATAATAGAATTTGGAGAGCTTGGTAGAAAGCTCAGAAGCAGCACCCCCAGGGTTGTAATTTCTGGATTGCTGCCTGTGTCACGTGCTGGTGAGGGTAGGAACAGGATAATTTGACAGATAAACATGGCTGCGAAGATGGTGCTGGGGACAGGGATTCAGGTTCTTGGTTCATTGGGATCTGTTCTGGTGGAGGAATGACCTGCTCAAAAGGGATGGGTCGCACCTCGACCCGAGGGAGAACAATATTCTCACAGAGAGGTCTGAGAGAGCTGTTGGGGAGGGTTTAAACTAATTTGGTGGGGGTGTGGGGGGTTGGATCTGGAGTGAAGGGAGAGGACTGATGGTAAAAATGCAAAGATAGCGTGCAGTCAGACTGTCAGATAGGGCGGACAGATGCGAGGAGTAAATTACAGCCAGCAGAGTGAGTATCAGTGCATTAGGGATGCAGAATTAAAAAGGGTAGCAGATACAGTACACAAAGTGTTATATCTCAATGCATGGAGTATGAGAAATAAGGTGGATGATCTTGTTGCACTAATACTGATTGTCAGGTATGATGTTGTGGCCATCACGGAATCGTGGCTGAAGGATGGTTGTAGTTGGGAGCTGAATGTTCAAGGTTACACAATGTATCGGAGGAAGGAAGGAAGGCTGATGGGGTGGTGTGGCTCTGCTGGTAAATCAGCAGCTAGATGTGACATAGGATTAGAAGATGTTGAATCCTTGTGAGTTGAAGTAAGGAACTGCAAAAGTAAAAATGACACTGACACCAGTCATATACAGGCCTCCCAACAGTCAGTGGGTCGAGGCCCACAGATTACAACTGGAAATAGAAAAGGCTGATGAAAAGGACAATGTTATGATAATCATGGGAGATTTCAACATGCAGGGCAATTGGGAAAATCAGGTTGGTAAAGGATCTCAAGAGAGTGAGTTTGTTGAATGCAATATGATGGCTTTCTAGAGCAGTTTGTCGTTGAGCCTACCCGGGGAACAGCTCTACTGGATTGGGTGTTATGTATTGAACCAGAGCTGAGTAGTTAAAAGAAACCTTAGGAGGCAGTGCTCACAACATGACTGAGTTCAACTTTAAATTTGATAAGCAGAAAGTAAAGTCTAATGTTGTAATATTTCAGAGAAGTAAAAGAAATCAGTGGTCTGAGAGAGGAGTTGGCATGGAGGTGCTGCTGGTAGGGATGAGAGCAGAGCAGAAACGGTGTCAGTTTCTGGGAAAATGAGGACGGTGAAGGATAGATGTACTACAAAAATAAATAAATACTCAAAAGGCAAAATAGTACAACCGTGGCTGACAGGGGAAGACAAGCTAATCTAAGTGCAAAAGAGTGGGCATACAACAAAGTAAAAATTAATAGGAAGGCAGGGAATTGTGAAGCTTTTAAACACCTACAGAGAGGGACTGAAAGAATGATTGAGAGGGGGAAATGAAACATGTAATTGAATTGACTTTATTACTTACGTCCGGGGAATTTTAAAGCTTTTAAACACCTACAGAGAGGGACTGAAAGAATGATTGAGAGGAGAAAATGAAACATGGAATTGAATTGACTTTATTACTTACGTCCTTCATATACATGAGTAAAAATCTTAATGTTACACCCCTATCTAAATGTGCAGTTCATAGTAATTAATGATAAATAGTATGTATAACAGTCTGGTTAACATAACATAGAAACACAGTTGTGTCAGCATGAGTTAAGCAGTCTGATGGCCTGGTTGAAGAAGCTGTTCCGGAGCCTGTTGGTCCTGGCCTTTATGCTACAGTACCGTTTCCCGGATGGTAGCAACTGGTACAGTTTGTGGTTGGGGTGACTCTAGTCTCCAAAGATCCTTCAGGCCCTTTTTGCACACCTGTCTTTGTAAAACAAGTTAGCAAACAATATCAAATTATTTTTCAAGTATTGTAAAAAAAAACAGAGGTGAGAGTGGATATAGGACCGCTAGAAAATGAGGCAGGATATATAATAACGCGGGATAAAGAGATGGCAGATAAGCTAAATCAGTATTTTGCATCAGTCTTCACTGTGGAGGACACTAGCACTGTGCCAGATGTTGAAGGGTGCAAGGGAGGAGAAGTGAGTGCAGTTATTGTTACAAGGGAGAAGGTGCTCGAAAACAGCGGTCCCCAACAACCAGCATGCGCTACCGGGCCACGAGGAAACGATATGATTTGGCGATGTAAGTTAGCTCCACCTTTCCTCATTCCCTGTCATGCCCACTTGAACTTGAACCCACGCGAAGTCATCAGTCATCAGTGACGCCTTCGCACCAGGGATCACTGGTTGGTCTCAGGTAACCGGCCGGCGAGAAGTGCCATTGCCACTGGCCTGGAGTGCGGACAGACGGGTGCCACCTCTAAATCTGGTTAGCCCAACGTATGTTTGTGGGGGACCCGGTGCTAAAATATTAGCAGAAGACCTAGTTCAGGCTCAGGGTTTCATAAGTAGCAGAGCAGCTACCTCGCTGCGATCTACTGAAAGTCATCCCTCCAGCCAAACTTTTGTTGGCCGATAGATCCTACCTACCTACAAGGGTGCCCCGTTGCACTCTCCTCACACTCCGGACTGCGACAGCCGCAGCCCTGGCCCGGGGACCTCCAGCCCTTACCTTGCCTTCTCACCCCACCCACGACCAGCCGCACCTGGCCAAGACGTCTGGCAGCGGGCGGGTGGGAGGATGGAGTTCAGGCCCGGAGGCTGCCTAATTAGGCAATGAAGCCCTCCAAACTGCTTCGGTACCTTGAGTCCAAGCACCCTGCACTTAAAGACAAACCCGTTGAGTTTTTTGAGCCAAAACAATGAGAGCAAGCGGGACAGAAACAAGTGCTGAGAGCCACGAAAATTAAATTGCGAAATAGACTGGAAATAAGGAACTCCCTTTGAGTATCGCTGTCTCCCGTCACCCCTGGATGGGACTGTCTTGTTGCAGGGAAACAAGGCCTGGTCTCCCACTGATTCAGCGATATTGGTTTGTTGGAATGATTTTATATGTACATTCGAGGAAAATATGTGCTGTGTTCATTATCCAAACGTTACTTAAAATGTTATGATGCTATTGACTTATGAGTTATATATGACTTATCACTGTATTCATACGAGGAAACTATGTGCTGTCTGTTTATAATTGAATTCGTTAGATAAACCCTTTGGGAAATAAAATCGAGTGTATGAGCCACTTGTAAGTGAGTTATAGTTGACTTATCACCTATATTCCGGTTGTGACTAACACCCCCCCCCCCCCCCACCCCGTCGGCCGGTCCACAAGAATATTGTCAATATTAAACCGGTCCGCGGTGCAAAAAAGGTGGTTGACCCCTGTTGGTTGGTGACCTCTATTCTGCAGAACACCGTATAGGTTAACGTGCAGGTAGAGTGAATTGTGAGGAAGGTAAATGCAACATCAGCATTCAGTACAAGAGCAGGGATGTGATGCTGAGGATTTATAAGGCACTGGTGAGGCCTCACCTTGAGTATTGTGAACAGTTTTGGGCTGCTCATCTAAGAAATAATGTGCAGGCATTTGGGAGGGTTCAGAGGAGGTTCACAAGGATGATTCCAGGAATGTTAGGGTTAGCATACGTGAAACATTTGATAGCTCTGTGCCTGTACTCGCTGGAATTTAGAAAGATGAGTGGGGATCTCCTTGAAAAGTTTGAACGTTGAGAGGTCAAGAAAAGAGTAGATGTGGAAAGGATGTTTCCCATGGTGAGGGAGTCTACGACAAGAGGGCACAGCCACAAGATATAGGGGCGTCTATTTAAAAACAGAGATGCAGAGAATTTTTTTTACCCAGAGGGTGGCGAATACGCAGAACTTGTTACCGCAGACAGTTGTGGAGACCAGGTCGTTGGGCATATTTAAGGTAGAGCTTGATAGGTTCCAGATTGAACAGAGTATCAAAGGTTGTGGGGGTGAGGCTGGGGAGTGGGGCTGAGCAGGAAAAAACAAGGATCAGCCATGATTGAATGGCGGAGCAGACTCGATAGGTTCCAGATTGAACAGAGTATCAAAGGTTGTGGGGGTGAGGCTGGGGAGTGGGGCTGAGCAGGAAAAAACAAGGATCAGCCATGATTGAATGGCGGAGCAGACTCGATAGGTTCCAGATTGAACAGAGTATCAAAGGTTGTGGGGGTGAGGCTGGGGAGTGGGGCTGAGCAGGAAAAAACAAGGATCAGCCATGATTGAATGGAGGAGCAGACTCGATAGGTTCCAGATTGAACAGAGTATCAAAGGTTGTGGGGGTGAGGCTGGGGAGTGGGGCTGAGCAGGAAAAAACAAGGATCAGCCATGACTGAATGGCGGAGCAGACTCGATAGGTTCCAGATTGAACAGAGTATCAAAGGTTGTGGGGGTGAGGCTGGGGAGTGGGGCTGAGCAGGGGAAAACAAGGATCAGCCATGATTGAATGGCGGAGCAGACTCGATAGGTTCCAGATTGAACAGAGTATCAAAGGTTGTGGGGGTGAGGCAGGGGAGTGGGGCTGAGCAGGAAAAAACAAGGATCAGCCATGACTGAATGGCGGAGCAGACTCGATAGGCAAATGGCCTAATTCTGCTCCTATGTCTTATGGTGATCAGACCACTACATTGAAGCATCGTGAGAATGAGCTCGGACACACCAACAAGCATTGACATGGGTCAAGATTTCATCTCGGGAGAAGCACACACAGCATAACCGGCCTGGCAAAACTCCCTCACACACATACACAGGAAGGACTGGCAGATTGTAGTCAGAGCCTCAGCAATGTACGTTGTTATTTCCCTCAGTAACCTGGAAACCAGTCTCTTCAGAGACAGTCATTTATTCATTTAAACAACTCAATCATGTGTGACACATTGTCAACACACACCAGACATGTGATGACACACTGTAACATACAAATTCTTCAATGTGCACACTCTCCTTCAATGTGTACACACAAACACACTGATATTTACCACAATCAACACACACATACACAGTATCAGAGTGTGACACATGGTCAACACTGAGCTGCCCTCTGACGTGACGTCACATCAACACTTCACAGACAGACTCCGGGGTGAGATTCCTCAGGAGGATGATCTGGGAGGGTTTGACGGATGTTGAACTCACGGCCCACTTCATCAATCTGCAAGACTAAGATGTCTTCTTGAGCATGGCCCATTTGTGTGTGTTTGCACCCCCCCCCCATCCCTCTAACCATTTCCCATCTGTGTACCTGCCCAAATTTATTTTAAAATATTTTATTTTTACCTGTTTCTACAGCGTCTGAGGGCAAATTCCATTTACCAACCTCCCTCTCTATGAGAATGTTACCCGATAGACCACTCAGAAAAATTTCCCGTCTCACTTTCAATCTGAACCCTCTGGTTCTGTACTCCAATTTCTCAGAAAAAAAAGACTCACTTTGTCTAAGCCATTTATGAATGAATTTACCTCAATTAGGGGTAATTCCTCAACATCCTACACTCCAATTAAATAGTCCAAGCTTATCCACTCTCTGCCTTTAACGCAAGGCCCCCCCAGTCCTGGTAACATCCAGTGTAAGTCCAGTGTAATGACATCCTACACAGGCTGACTCTGTGGTTAAGAAGGCATACGGTGCATTGGCCTTCATCAATTGTGGGATTCTGTATGAGCCGAGAGGTAATGTTGCACGTATATAGGTCCATGGTCAGACCCCACTTGGAGTTCTGTGCTCATTTCTGGACATATCACTACAGGAAGGACGTGGAAACCATTGAAAGGGTGCAGAGGAGATTTACAAGGATGTTCCATGGATTGGGGAGCATGCCTTATGAGAATAGGTTGAGTGAACTCGGCCTTTTCTCCTTGGCGTGACGGAGGATGACAGGTGATAGAGGTGTACAAGATAATGAGAGGCATTGATCGTGTGGATAGTCAGAGGCTTTTTCCCAGGGATGAAATGGCTAGCATGAGAAGGCATAGTTTTAAGGTGCTTGGAAGGAGGTACGCAATAGATGCCAGAGGTAAGTTTTTTTTTTTTACACAGAATGGTGATTGCATGGAATGGGTTGTAAGTGGCGGTGTTGGAGGCAGAAACGATAAGAGTCTTTTAAGAGACTCCTGGATGTCTAGGTGGACTTAGAAAAACAGAGGGCTATGTGTAAAGCCTAGGTAGTTCTAAGATAGGGGCATGTTCCGCACAGCTTTGCGAGCGGAAGAGCCTGTATTATGCTGTAGGTTTTCTATGTTTTCCCATATTTGGGGAACTGGAAATGCAGACAATACCCGAAATGTGGTTTATCATTGACATCAAAAACTTGGCTTAAGTTCATGTGGACAGTGTGGAATAGGCTGATGAATACTGGACTGAAGGTGTTATATATGAATGCACCAGTATACAGAATAAGGTAGATGATGTTGTAGCACAGGTAGAGATTGGCACGTGTAACGTTGTTGGCTTCACTGAGTTGTGGCTGAAAGGAGATCTTGGCTTGAAGCCTGACATCCAAGGATAACCTTGTATTCAAAGGACAGGCAGGTAGGCAGAGAGGCCGGGGAGGGTCTGTTGGTAAAATATGAAATGAAATCCTTAGAGAGAGTTGACATAGGATTGGAAGATGTCAAGTCATTGTGGGTAAAGTTAAGAAACTGCAAGGGTAAAAAGACCCTGATGGTAATTATATACAGGCCTCCAAATAGTAGCCAGGATCAAAATGGGATACAAATTACACCAGGAGATAGAAAAAAAGAGCAAGGTGATGATCGGAATGGGGGGTTTCAACATGCAGGTCGACTGGGAAAATCATATTGGTGCTGTATTCCAGGAGAGGGAATTTGTAGAATGCCCCCGAGATGGGTTTTTAGGACAGCTTGTGGTTGAGCACAATGGGAGATATGATTGGGAGACTAAGGTAAAAGAACCTTCAGGAAACAGTGATCATAAAATGATAGAATTCACCCCAGAGTTTGAGAGCAAGATAAATTCAGATGTATCAGTTTCAGAGTGGGGTAAAGTTAGTTACAGAGGGATGAGAGAGGAGCTGACCAAAATAGATTGGAAGGGGACACGAGCAGGGATGACTGGAGAACAACAAAGACTGGAATTCCGGGGGGAATTCGGATGGATAAATCCAAAAGATGAAGTATTATTATTCAGGGAGGATGAGGTAACCATGTTTGACGTGGGTAGTCAAAGACAGCATACAAGCGAAAGAGAGGACATACAATAGAGCAAAAATTAGCGGGATGTTGAATTATTGAGATTTTGATAATCAACGGAAGGCAATTACAAAGCCATAAGGAGTGAAAGTGAGATAGGATCGAAAGCTTGCTTACAGTACTCAAGAGGACACAAAACTGTAAAGAGTAAAAGAGAGGTGAGAGTGGATATTGGACCCCAAGAAAATGACACTGAAGAGGAGAAATGTGACAACAAAGACATGGCAGAGGCACTTGTTTAGTATTTTGTGTCAATCCTCACTGTGGAAGATACCAGCTGTATGTCAGAAATGTGAGTGTGTCAGGGGACAAAATGAGTGTTGTTGCTGTTACTAAGTGTGTGGGACGATTGAAGGTCTGAAGGTACCTGGACCAGGTGGACCACACCCCAGTGTTTGGAAAGAGTTAGCTGAAGAGAATATGGGGGCATTAGTAATTATCTTTAAAGAATCACTAGATACTCGGTCATTCAAGACGATTGGAAATTGCAAAGGTCACTTCACTCTTTTAGAAGGCAGAGCAGCTGGGGAAAGAAAATTATAGGTGTGTTAGTCTGGATGTGGTGTGCTTGGGAAGATGTTGGAGTCCAGTGTTAAGGAAGAGCTTTTGGGTACATGGAGGCACATGATAAAATAGGGCAAAGACAGCATGCCTTCCCTTAAGGGGAAATCTTGCCTGACAAATCTGTTGGAATTCTTCGAGGAACACAAAGCCAAGATAGACAGAAGGATGATTTGGATGACAGAATTGTTGCCTTTGTGGCCAAGCTTGCAGACGATATGAAGATAGGTGAAGGGGCAAGTAGTGCTGCAGAAGCTCGGAATCTGGGGAAGGACAGAGACAGATCAGGAAATGGGCAAATAAGTGATAGATGGATTATCGAGTAGGGAAGTTGTGCATGCACTTTGGTAGAAGGAATAAAGGCATAGACATTTTTGAAAACAGAGAGAATTCAAAAATCATAAGAGCAAAGGGACTTGGGTGTCATTGTGCAGGATTCCATAAAGGTTAACTTGCAGTAAGCACAGCCTCCGACTATAGGGATGTCCATTTAGGACAGAGATGAGAAGGAATTCCTTTATCCACAGGATAGTGAATCTGCCACAGGCAACTGTGGAGGCCAAATAATTGAGTATATTTAAAGCAGAGTAACACACACAAATTGTTGGGGGAACAGCAGGCCGGAAGTTTCTACGGAAAAGAGTAAACAGTCGACGGTTCAGACTGAAACACTTCATCAGGACCTGTGTTGCTTAAGGGTTCCTGCAAATTCATTCCCTGTCCTAATGAGGGGCTGTGGGGGATGGGGTTGTGGGAAAGGGGACAAAGTCATCCACATCTGCCATCTTTGCCCCCTCCAGCTTCTCATTACGTCTACACACACAGTTCACCCACGGGCTTTCCACCCCTCCCCCTCCTGGTTCAATCTGCCATTCATCTCTCCCCGACTGGTTCCCATTATCACCTCCTTTACTGTCTCAAACCATCACATTCCCCCACTTCACACTCACAAATGAATGTGAACATTGTATGACGGGCCTGTTCCTGTGCTGTACTGCTCTATGTTCTCTGTTCCCTGTTTCGAAGAATGAGAGGGGATCTAATGGAAACACAAAATTCTTTCAGGGGTCAACAGGCAGGAGTGAGGGAGGATGTTTCCCCTGTCTGAGGAGTCAAGGGCCAGGGGTCTCTCTGCTCTCCGTCCAGCGGAAAACCCTTGGGATTAGTTGTCCATCTGCTTTTGTCGAGTCCACTACAGCGCATCTTCAACATGAGCCTGGAGCAGAGAAGAGTACCCAGACAGTGGAAAACATCCTGTATTGTCCCGGTACCGAAGAAACCACAACCAAAGGAGTTGAATGACTTCAGACCTGTTGCCTCGACGTCGCACGTGATGAAGACCATGGAGCGGCTGATAATACAGAATCTGAGGCCACAAACCAGGCACGCCCGGGATCCTCTTCAGTTTGCGTATAAGGAGAAGGTGGGAGTGGAGGATGCTATCACGTATTTGCTGCACAAATCCCTCTCTCACCTAGATGGGGTCAGTGGTGCTGTGAGGATTACATTCCTGAACTTCTCTAGTGCCTTTAACACCATCCAGCCCAAGATCTTAAGGCACAAACTAACGGAGATGGGAGTAGACTCTCGCATGGTGGATTGGATAGTGGACTACTTGACAGATAGACCTCAGTATGTGCGGTTGGGAGACTGTAGGTCTCACACGGTGGTCAGCAGCACAGGAGCGCCGCAGGGAACCGTACTCTCTCCGGTCCTGTTCACCCTGTACACATCAGACTTCCAATATAACTCGGAGTCCTGCCATGTGCAGAAGTTCGCTGACGACACGGCCATAGTGGGGTGTGTCAGGAATGGACAGGAGGAGGAGTATAGGAAACTGATACAGGACTTTGTGATATGGTGCAACTCAAACTACCTGCGTCTCAATATCACCAAGACCAAGGAGATGGTGGTGGACATTAGGAGATCTAGGCCTCATATGGAGCCAGTGATCATTAATGGAGAATGTGTGGAGCAGGTTAAGACCTACAAGTATCTGGGAGTACAGTTAGATGAGAAGCTAGACTGGACTGCCAACACAGATGCCTTGTGCAGGAAGGCACAGAGTCGACTGTACTTCCTTAGAAGGTTGGCGTCATTCAATGTCTGTAGTGAGATGCTGAAGATGTTCTATAGGTCAGTTGTGGAGAGCGCCCTCTTCTTTGTGGTGGCGTGTTGGGGAGGCAGCATTAAGAAGAGGGACGCCTCACGTCTTAATAAGCTGGTAAGGAAGGCGGGCTCTGTCGTGGGCAAAGTACTGGAGAGTATAACATCAGTAGCTGAGCGAAGGGCGCTGAGTAGGCTACGGTCAATTATGGAAAACCCTGAACATCCTCTACATAGCACCATCCAGAGACAGAGAAGCAGTTTCAGCGACAGGTTGCTATCGATGCAATGCTCCTCAGACAGGATGAAGAGGTCAATACTCCCCAATACCATTAGGCTTTACAATTCAACCGCCAGGAGTAAGATATGTTAAAGTGCCGGGGTTAGGACTCAATGTATTTAAGTAAACTACTTACAAACTTTTTAAAAGCTATTAATAATGCTTTTTGAGAGAGTGATTTAGATGCATATCATATTTTTACTGAGTTAAGTATTGTATGTAATTCGTTTTGCTACAACAAATGTATGGGACATTGGATAAAATGTTGAATTTCCCCATGGGGATGAATAAAGTATCTCTCTATCTATCGGCCCCCCCCGATCCGCGGGGCCGCGCTGCCCGAGTCTCCCCCCCCCCCCCCCGATCCCCGGGGCCGCGCTGCCCGAGTCTCCCCCCCCGATCCCCGGGGACTCTCTAATTCTCTGCTTCTCCCCCCAGTCTCTGTCACCCTGGATGTGGAAACGGCAAATCCGTATCTCGAGGTGTCTGAGGATCGGAAGAGTGTGAGACGGACCGGGACCCGCAGGAATCTCCCGGACACCGGGAAAAGATTCACATACTGGGCTTGTGTGCTGGGATCGGAGGGATTCACATCGGGGAGACATTACTGGGAGGTGGAGGTGACGGGGATTCGGCTCTGGTGGCTGGGAGTCGCCGCAGAGTCTGTGGAGAGGACGAGACGGGTCAGACTGAGTCCGGAGACCGGATTCTGGGTCATCGGGCGGGATTGTGACGTGTTACATCGGGATTGTGACGTGTCCGGTCTCCCTTCCCCCGAGTCCCGTCTCCCTGCCGGTCCCATCCCCGGGAGGGTGGGAGTTTATCTCAGTAACGAGTCCGGGACAGTTTCATTTTACAACGCGGAGACCAAGTCCCATCTCCTCACCTTTACTGTGAATAAATTCACGGGGAAACTTTATCCTGTCTTCGTGACTGGGGATGTAAACCAGTGGCTGAGAATCTGCTCCGGTTCCGCTCTGGGTCTGTAAACGGGTCGGGTCCCGGGACCGGCATCAGGAGTAAAGTCCCTGTAAATATAAATGTGCGGAGAGTGCAGCTAAATACGTGGCTAAGGAGATGGTGCAGGAGGGAGGGCTTCAGGTTTCTGGACAATTGGGCTTTGTTCCCGGGAAGGTGGGGCCTGTTCCGACGGGATGGTTTGCCCTGGAACTGGAGGAGGACCAACATTCTTGCGGGTAGATTTGCCAGTGCTGCGGGGGGAGGGGGTTAAACTAGATTTGCAGAGGGAGGGGAAGCAGAGTGTTAGAGCAGATAGTGAGGTGGAGGACTGCATGTATAGACAGAAATCAAAGGTTTGTACATTAGGTTGTAAATTAATTTTCAGAGCTTTAGAAATTGTAGAAAATAAAGATTTCCAAAATGATTTTGATGAAGAACATGACCAGAACATATGTGAAAAAGTGGCTACTTCAGTTTTACACCTATTGCAATAATTGTCTATGTTAGGAAATATTTTGGATAGTCTCTCCTTTGTTAAATAGTAACAGTGAACAATTTTAAATTGAATTAAACACTGATTGGCACATATTAAAGAAGAATTGACCATCTTCATTAACAAAGGTCACATTAAGTCCTCTCTCCCAAACTTGTTTAATCTTTAGTGATTAAGGGGATCTGCATTTTTGCAGATTTATTTATTTTTATTATCATTTATTTTGTGATGGTCGATTGATGACTTTTGAAGAGTTAATTAGAAAATATTCTCTCATACACACTTCCTGCAATATCTTCAGGTTAGAAATTTTTTACAGAAATAATTATCTAAGTTTCCATATATGCAAGAATCTGATTTGTTGGATACTATTTTGAATATGAATCCTTTAGTAAGAGGTTCCATTGGTAGAATTTATAATTTATTTTTAATACATTAATACAAAAAGATAACCTCCCACCTGAGGTTTATACATGATAGAAATATTCGTTGTTTCAGACGTGATAGAGGGGGAGGGATGAAAGGGGGAGGAGTGGCATTACTAGTCAGGGAAAATATCACAGCTGTGCGTAGACAGGACAGCCCGGAGGGCTTGTCTACAGAGGTCATATGAGTGGAGCTGAGGAACGGGAAAGGTGTGACCACACTAATAGGGGTGTATTATAGACCGCACAATAGTCAGAGAGAATTGGAAGAGCAAATCTGTATAAAGATAGTAGACCAATGTAAGAAAATAGTAGGGGATTTTAACTTTCCACATATTGACTGGGACTCCCAAACTGTAATAGGGCTAGATGGCTTGGAGTTTGAGAAATGTTTTCAGGAAAGTTTTCTAAATCAATATATAGAGGTACCTACAAGAGAGGATGCAATACTTGATCTCCTATTAGGAAACCAGACAGTCAGGTGACAGAAGTATGTGTAGGCGAACATTTTGCGTCCAGTGACCATAATGTCATCAGTTTCAAGTTAATTATGGATAAGGATAGGTCTGGTCCTCGAGTTGAGGTTCTAAATAGCAGAAGGGCTAATTTTGTGGAAATGAAAAAGGATCTAGGAAGAGTGGATTGGGATAAGTTTTTTTTCCCCTGACAAGGATGTGTTCGGTAAGTGGAAGGCCTACAAATGTGAAATTTTGAGAGTGCAGCGTTTGCATTTTCCTGCCAGGATTAAAGACAAAGTTAAAAGGCATAGGGAACCTTGGTTTTCAAGGGATATTGGCAATCTGGTTAAGAAAAAGAGAGAAGTGTATAGCAGGTAGAGGCAACAAAGAGCAAATGAGTTACTTAAAGAGTATAGAAAACGTAAGAAAATACTAAAGAAGGAAATCAGGAAGGAAAAAAAGAAGACATGAGGTGGCTTTGGCAGATAATGTGAATGAAAACCTGAAGGTAACCTTAATTCATATTAAGAGTAAAAGGATAGTAAGGGACAAAATTGGTCTCCTAGAAGATCAGAGTGGTCGTCTATGTGTGGAGCCTTACGAGATGGGGGAGATCTTAAACAGCTTTTTTGCATCAGTATTTACTCAGGAAACTGGCATAGTGTATATGGAAGGAAGGGAAACAAGCAGTAGTGTCATGGAACATTTGTAGATTAAAGAGGAGGAGGTGCTTGCTGCCTTACAGCGAATAAAGGTAGATAAATCCCCCGGGCCTGACTTGATATTTCCTCCGACCTTGAGAGAGACTAGAGTAGAAATTGCAGGGGCCCCTGACAGAAATATTTAAAATGTCCTCAGCCACGGGTGCAGTGCCAGAGGATTGGAGGGTAGCTCATGTTATTCCGTTGTTTAAAAAAGGCTCCAATAGTAAACCAGGTAATTACAGGTCAGTGAGCCTGACATCAGTAGCATGTAAATTATTGGAAGATGTTCTGAGAGATCGGATTTACAAGTATTTGGACAGCCAAGGGCTGATTAAGGATAGTCAGTATGGTTTTGTGCATGTTAGATCGTGTTTAATGACTCTCAAAGAGTTTTTCGAGGGGGTTACCAACTAAGTAGGTGAAGGAAAGGCTGTGGATGTTGTCTACATGAACTGTAGTAAGGCCTTTGACAAGGTCCCACATGGGAGGTTAGTTCAGAAAGTTCAGGCATGAGGTATCCATGGAGAGGTTGGAGAGATTGAAAGAGTGCAGAGATTTACTAGGATGTTGCCAGGTCTTCAGGATTTGAGTTACAGGGAAAGATTGAACAGGTTAGGACTTTATTCCTTGAAGCGTAGAAGAATGAGTGGAGATTTGATAGAGGTTTACAAAATTACGGGGGGTAAAGACAGTAAATGCGAGCAGGTTCTTTCCATTTAGATTAGGAATGATAAATATGAGAGGACATGGCTTTAGGGTGAAAGGGAAAAGCTTTAGGGGGAACATTAGGAGGAACTTCTTCACTCAGAGAGTGGAGGGAGTGTGGGACGAGCTGCCATCTGACGTGGTAAATGCGGGCTCACTCTTAAGTTTTAAGAATAAATTGGATAGATACCTGGATGGGAGAGATCTGGAGGGTTACGGACTGGGTGCAGGTCAATGGGACGAGCGGAATAAAGTTTCCGCACAGACTAGAAGCGCCAAATGGCCTGTTTTATGTGCTGTAGTGTTCTATGGTTCTATGGAGTGAAATAAACACGAGATGAGAATTGTCGATCGATTAAATTTAACTCGTTCACCGCATCCGTCAACCGAACAGAAACACCGGGGATTCAGCAGCAGTTGCGGGCGGCGGGTCCTGAGCTCCCCCGGGTCCTAAAGTCCACTCGTAATGAGACAGGTTAAATGGGACAAGTGGGGGCGGTGCTGACCAGAAAAGACAGTGAAGATTGTTCATTGTTCATCTGCCATTTCTTTGTCCCCCATTACTACTTCACCAGCATCATTTTCCAGTGGTCCAGTATCAACTCTCATCTCCCTTTCACTCTTCATGTAACTGAAAACTAAACTTCCAGTATCCTGATTTATATTATTGGCCAGTTTGCCCTCATATTTCGTCTTGACCATTCTTATGGCTTTTTTCGTTGCCTTTTGTTGGATTTTAAGAGCATCCCAATAATCCAACATCCCACTCACCTTTGCTACCTTATATGCCATTTCCTTAGGTTTAACACAATTATTACATGCCTTTTCCAGCTCAAACTATGAATTGATTTAAAGTCAGTCCCATAATTTAATAGTTTTTATTTGAAAACTATCTACCCTCGCAAAGATTGTACTGAAGACTGCATTTGATTTTTCTTCAGCCTTATACGCTTCTCATTGAAATACTATGTGTTTCGACAGTTTCATAATGACAAAATGTACAAGACACAGAATGAAGTTTTCCAATTAGTTACAAGGCATAATTAAGCATAGTGTGGACATTTCTAGATAGATAGATAGATAGATAGATACTTTATTCATCCCCATGGGGAAATTCAACTTTTTTTTTCCAATGTCCCATACACTTGTTGTAGCAAAACTAATTACATACAATACTTAACTCAGTAAAAAAAAATATGATATGCATCTAAATCACCGTCTCAAAAAGCATTAATAGCTTTTAAAAAGTTCTTAAGTCCTGGCGGTAGAATTGTAAAGCCTAATGGCATTCTATGTCACGTCAATATCATTCCTTCCCTTGTTTTAAGCCCTTCTTCTATAAACTCAACAGGTTTATGTATTCTGTGAAGGTGTCTGTCCTTATGTCCATTATCCTACGTCTTGCCATAAGCCCCTAATTCTTAACACTACCAACCCTTTAGCTTCTAATTTGCTAAGTGGAAGGTCTATATCTACAACTTAACATTTAACAGCTTTTGGTGCTAAACAGTCAACATCATCATTTCCCTCAACAGTGTGATGTGCAGGGCCCATAATGTGCAGACATATAAATCAAACTTTATATATGAAATACCGTTTGACAAGTTTCCAACAGTCAATCTGACCTACTGCCAGAATGACCTGTTTAAGACTCATCAAAACCGAAATGTATTCTGACCAATTTCCTCCACCCACTGTAAGCCTATATTGTTGGGAAAGAATTCTGCTTCCTTTGCTGATAAATGGCTATAGGTAATTTCCTTATCATTACCTGCAATTCAGGCACACAAAAACAGCCACACCAACATCCCCAGTTAACTTATCTTTGGATTCATCTGTAAAAATGGTTACTGTATGATAATAAATTTCAGTAATATACTGATGAACCAACAGACTCTCAGACAGAACCCAATCCGATTGTGTAACCTAAAATCAACTGAAGTCATTGGAAAAAAACAAGGTGGGGTTACAGAAAAAGCTACAGTGGGACATATTGTATCATCCAATACACCCATATTCCCAGCGTGATAAGAACCCAGGCACCCAAACCAAAAACACTCTTCTAATGATGTCCCCAACCGTCCTCCAGCACACCTTTAACAGGATGATCATTTCCTTGCCCCGCAAATTAATCCAGTATGTTGACATCAACTTGAACCTCTGTTACTTTGAGGGCAATTGTCCCATTGCAATCAGTAAAGCCAAAACAGGAAACAACATTACCGCACCAGAACACAATCTTAAAGTCTGTAATTGTATCACATACAAACATTTTTAATTTGAAGATGAAGCTGATCCATAGGCCACAAAGACATAATCAAGAACAGATGAAATTAAACAAATACAATTGGTCAACAAAGATTTTCATGTTGCACCCAAGAATACCCACATAGATGTCTGAGGAAATTTAAAGCTCCTTTACATTTATCAATTATTTTACTGATAGGTGCTTCCACGTCAGCTTATTATCCATCCACATACTGAGAAATCTTACCACTGACACTTCTTCAAAATATTAATCATATAATTTAAAATCAAGTGCAAGTCTATTAATGCTGTTTATAAACCACGTAATGTGTTTTAACGACTGAAAGTTTAAAATCCTCACCAATCTGCCCACTGTTTGACCTATTAATTGTAAATTGCAATTAATACCTCTAATCTATAAAGCTACGTCATCTGTATATTGTGATTTACCCAGGGTATCCCATTTTCCCATCTCAGAGAAAATATCATTAATCATGATATGAAGGGCTACAAATACTGCCTTGTGGGATCCCATTCTCTATCTCATAGAAACACAAACATAACATGCCGACCGGTATTTGGACAGTCCATCCAAAAAAACCTCAGAAAAATTATATAATGTCCCCCTCACTCCTAATTTAATCAAAAGTCCTTTCTTCCATATCATTTCCCTTTTCAGTATCAAGAAATACTGCTATTACAACATCTTTATTTAATTGTGCTTTCCGAATATCATCTTCCAAACCTAAAACTGAATCTAATGTCATTTCACCCTTCCAAAATCCACTCTAATAAAACACTTTATCACCACACTTTCCAAAATATAACTCAAGCGCATGATTACCATACATTCCATAAGTTTACATAAATGAGTCATTCACGATATAGGCCCTTAACTAGAAGGATCAGATGGGGATCTGCCAGGTTTTAGAATAGGCACTACTATTTCCATTTTCCATGAGGAAAGTAGGTGCATAATTTAAACATTTAATATTTTCACAAAAGCGAATTATATACAATTACAATTACATATCTCACACTTTCCTGGGGACACCCCAGTGCATTATTAATAGACTTCTTAAATTCATACAAAGAAATCTCTCCATCAGTGATACTATCATTGCTACAGCTGACTTCCAGCACATCAGGGTATTCACTGAAAAACATATCCCTACAATGTTTAACTTCTTCGCTTAAATTATCCTGATTATGAATCTCAGCAAATGACCCAGCCAGTAACACAATCTTCCCTGTTTTAGTAACAATCATTTTGCCCACATTAATCAATACTGGAATATGATGATCCCCACAAATCCCCCCATTTTCTAAATCATATCCCGAACAATTCCAAGTTTGATATCCCTTCCAATATTATCTCCATTAAATCTCCAGTAAATCACCTACTTCCTCTCCACAGCCTTTGCACTTTTATTGTTAATAATGTAACACGGAGACTGATGCGCCATCACATAAAAACTCACATTTCTCCCAATTTGCTTCCTGTCCCGTTATAAATCCAAATCCAAACTCATAAAGACTGGAAGTCTGACTGACATTCACATAAACTAATCACCCTCCGAGTTCCCATTTGAGCGACATGTACTACAGCCAATGACACCAGTGGTCAGTGTTAAGCCTACGATAGGCTGGAGGAAATCGGCCCATGATGAGACCCTCCTCTTCCGCTCCATCGCCATGGAGGAGATCAGCGAGGCGGTTCTGTCAGTGTCGCCGGCCTCGGCGCCCACAAGGACGGGTGTGATTGCCCTTCGCGCCTCGGTGGGTCTGTTTCGGTGACGTCTGTGGTGGCTGACGAAACATGCTTCGACAGGGAGCGAGCGAGGACAATGACTACAACTCCCAGAAGGCCCCACTGATGACGTTGTGGTGGTGTTTAGGGGTAAGGTATAAAAACAAAATGGAGGAAAATGCAATGCATTACGTTTTCTGTACTGTGTTGTGCCTTGAATGAAAAATTAAATTAAAAGAGAGATTCCAGCGAGAAATAGATAGAACATAGAACAATACAGCACAGTACAGGCCCTTCGGCCCACAATGTTGTGCCGACCCTTAAACTCTGCCTCCCTAAGGTTAAATTCCATCATATATCTGTCTAGTAGACTCTTAAACTTCACTAGTGTATCTGCCTCCACCACTGACTCGGGCACCTACCACTCTCCAAGTATAAAATCTTCCTCTAATATCCCCTTGATCTTCCCTCCCCTTACCTTAAAGCCATGTTCTCTTGTATTGAGCAGTGGTGCCCTGGGGAAGAGGTGCTCGATGTTCACTCTATCTATTCCCCTTAATATCAACCATACTTCTATCATTTCTTCTCTCAGCCTCCTTCTCTCCAGAGAGTAAAGCCCTAGCTCCCTTAATCTCTGATCATAATCCATACTCTCTAAACCTGGCAGCATTCTGGTAAATCTCCTCTGTACCCTTTCCAATGCTTCCACATCCTTCTTATAGTGAGGTGACCAGAACTGGACAGAGTACTCCAAGTGTAGCCCAACCAGAGTTTTATAAAGCTGCATCATTACATTGCGACTCTTAAACTCTATCCCTCGACTTATGAAAAGCTAACACCCCATAAGCTTTCTTAACTACTCTGTTTACCAGTGAGACAACTTTCAGGGATCTGTGGACATGTAGCCCCAGATCCCTCTGCTTCTCCACGCTTCCAAGTATCCTGTCATTTACTTTGTACTCTGCCTTGGAGTTTGTCCTTCCAAAGTGTACCACCTCACCCTTCTCCAGGTTGAACTCTATCTGCCACTTCTCAGCCCACTCGTGCATCCTATCAATGTCTCTCTGCAATCTTTGACAATCCTCTGCACTATCCACAACACCACCAACATTTTGTGTCTTCTGCAAACTTGCAAACCCATCCTTCTACCCCCACATCCAGGTCATTAATAAAAATCACGAAAGGTAGTGGTCCCAGAACTGATCCTTGTGGGACACCGCTAGTCACAATCCTCCAATCCGAATGTACTCCCTCCACCACAACTCTCTGCTTTCTGCAGGCAAGCCAATTCTGAATCCACCTGGTCAAACATCCCTGGATCCCATGCCTACTGACTTTCTGAATATGCCTACCGTGTGGAACCTTATCAAATGCATTACTAAAATCCATGTAGATCACATCCACTGCACAACCCTCATCTATATGCCTGGTCACCTCCTCAAAGAACTCCATCAGGCTTGTTAGACACGATCTACCCTTCAGAAAGCCATGCTGACTGTCAATGATCAGACCATGATTCTCTAAATGCCAATAGATTCTATCTTTGTGAATCTTTTCCAACAGCTTTCCCACCACAGATGTAAGGCTCAATGGTCTATAATTATCCGGACTATCCCTACGACCCTTTTTGAACAAGGGTGCAACATTCGCCTCCCTCCAATCCTCCGGTACCATTCTCGTGGACAATGAGGACATAGTGATACTAGCCAGAGGCTCAGCAATCTATTTCCTCGCCTCGGATACAGAATTGGGAAGTGGCAGATGGAGTTCAACACAGATGAAGAGATTCATTTCTGCAGGTCAAATTTGAACACAGAATATAATATTAATGGTAAGACTCTTGGCAGTGTTGAGGGTCGGAGAGATCTTGGGGTCCATGTCCATACGACACTCAAAGCTGCTGTGGAGGTTGGCAGTGTTGTTAGGAAGGCGTCTGGTGTGATGGCCTTCATCAACCGTGGGATTGAGTTCAAGAGCTGTGAGGTGATGTTGAAGCTATATTTCTCCTAACCTGTACATAAGTAATTGTACCCCAATATGGCAGGGTTGTGGGCTTAGTTGGACCCCACTTGGGAGTCCTGTGTTCAGTTCTGGTGGCCTCACTACAGGAAGGATGTGGATACTGTAGGGAATGTAGAGTAGATTTACAAGGATGTTGCTCTTGGATTGTAGAGCATGCCTCATGAGAATAGATTGAGTGAACTTGGCCTTTCCTTCCTGGAGCGACGGAGGATGAGAGGTGACCTGATGGAGGTGTATAAGATGATGAGAGGCTTTGACCATGTGGATAACCAGAGGCATTTTCCCAGGCTTGAAGTGACTAACACGAGGGGACGTAGTTTTAAGCTGCTCGGAAGTCGGTACTGAGGGAATGTCAGGGGTAAGTTTCTTACACAGAGAGTGGTGGGTGCATGGAATGCACTGCCTGCAGCGATGCTGGAGGTGGATACAATAGGATATTTTAAGGGACTCTTAGATAGGTTCATGGACCTTAGAAACATAGAGGGATATACGATCAGGAAATCCTAGGCAGTCTCTAGAGTAGGTTACATGGTCGGTACAACATTGTGGGCTGAAGAGCCTGTAATGTGCTGTAGATTTCTGTGTTCTGTGTCAAAGACAGGCAGAGGGATTAGTTTAAATGGACAGGAGGACAGCATGGAAAGGTTGGGCCGAAGGGCCTGTGTTAGTGCCGTAAGGGAGGGGTTCTGTCCCAACCATCGACTCTATTCCCCTCAACAGATGCTGCCTGACTTGACAACGTTCTTGAAAAGTTACATTCAGTTCCGCTTAGCATTCTGTACAAAGGATGTTTTGTGCTGGAAGAGAGCAGAGGAGATTCATCATGATTGAGGGGGCTTGTGTTCATAAGTCCATAAGGCATAGGAACAGAATTAGGCCATTCAGCCCATTGAGTCAGCCACCTTTCCATCATGGCTGATCCCAGATCGCACTCAATTCCAGATATCTGACCTCCCACCATATCCTTTGATGCCCTGACTGATCAGGAAACGATCAACTTCCGCCTTGAATATACCCACACACTCGGCCTCCACCGCAGTCTGTGGCAGAGCATTCCACAGATCCAATACACCTTGGCTAATAAAAAAAATAAGCTGCTTACCTCTGTTTGAAAAGATGGCCCCTCAACTTTGTGGCTGTGCCCCACCACAGGAAATACCTTCTCCACATCCACCTTATCCAGTCCTTTCAACATTCGGTAGGTTTCAATGAGATGCCCCCACATTTTTCAGAATTCCAGTGAGCACAGGGTCAAAGCTGCCAAGCGCTCCTCATATTTTAACCCCTTCATTTCTGAAATCATCTTTCTGAACTTCCTCTGGACTCTCTCCAATGACAACACATCCTGTCTGAGATGTGGGGCCCAACACTGTTGACAATACTCCAAGTGTGGCCTGACTAGTGTCTTATAAAGCCTCAGCATTATCTCTTTGCTGTTATATTCATGGGGCGAGATTGGACTGTGTTGATCTACAGGGAGATCTTGGAATCCGAGTTCATAACTCCCAGATAGAGGTTCCATTGTCACGTAGTTATGCTGCAGCTGTATAAATCTCTAGTTTAACCACATCTAGGGAATTGCATTCGAATGCAGGAATAAGGCAAAGGTTTTGGATGGTGAGTCGAAGACGCTTAACAGGATGCTGCCTGGATAAAGTGAGACCGGACAATCTCGGGGAATTTTCTCCGGAACGGCAGAGGCCTGAGAGACGTTTACAGGAATGTGAGAGGCACAGACAGAGTGGACAGCCGGGATTTTTTCTCTAAGGAGGAAATGTCCGATGCCAGTGGGCATGCACTTCAGGAGAAAGGGGGAACACATCCTCATTGGACCTTTTTGCACTATTGAAGTATTTTGTAATTTAGTTCATTTTGTATCTTTTCTCTGCATAGCTGCTGTTGAAAAAAAAAAACAATTAGAAAAGACAATGATGTTAAAAACCTGACTCAAGATGTTTAAAGGAGATTTGCGTTTCAAGTTTTGTTTTTCATTCCCATTGTGGTGGGAGTTTGGAGTGAATATCGGGTGGTGGTGGAGGCAGATGTGAAAGAGGCTATTAGATACCACGTGAATGTGAGGAGAATGGAGGGATGTTCCTTGTGTAGGCAGAAGGGATTGGTTTAGTAAGGCATGAAATGATCAGCTCAATGAGTTCAGAACAACACAGTGAGCAGAACGGCCTGTTCAAGGACAAGTACAGCAAGCAGAGCAGGTAAACTGGATAAAGTGATCCCACTCAGAGAACAGACTGTGACGTCAGTGGATATATGCCGGCATCACAGTTCTCTCACCAGAGATACTTCACTGCTGGATAAAATGAAGTTTGTGATGTTTATAACCGATGTGGTGAATTGTACTGATCAGACATCTCATCCTGCTGAGGAAATTAAAATTATTGTGAAAGCTGCAGAAAGGTATCTTGGTGTAACTGGTGTTTTGTGGGAACCTGTAAATGAAGCTCTGATTTGTAGGGGTTTCTGCATCCCAGTCTACTTGTGAATATATGTAATGGGATTGAAATATTGAAGTGAAATGCAAGAAGCCTGATTTTACATGGGCAACACTTTAAGTAGTTTATTTCTGATTTGTCAGATTCTTCCGATGTTATATCTGTTCAGGAAACCTGCACATTTTAAGTTTTATTGCTGTGCAGGATTATACTGTCGTTTGGCTTGACGGGTTTGTTGATAGAGGGGTGGTGTTGTCAGTTTTATAAGGAAAGGGGCAGAGAATAGCGTTGTGAATGGGAATAAAATGTATCATGAACTTGTGGAAAATCTTGATTCAACAGGTATGTGTGTAATTTTCTTTTGTGAGAATATTAACTTTCTGAATCGTATTTGGAGGTTTGGCCATCTACTTTTCTCATGGAAAATGGTTGTAGTATTTCCCATTCTAAAACCTGGATCTCCCCGTCTGATCCTCCTTCTTCTAGACCAATATCATTAAAGTCTCATTTATGTAAACTTGTGGAATGTATGGTAATCAGGTGTTTGAATTATATTTTTGATAAAAGAGGTAATTTCACGTTTTATCAGAGGGGAGTTTGGAACGGTAGAATAAGACCATAAGACAAAGGAGCAGAAGTCGGTCATTCGGCCCATCGAGTCTGCTCTGCCATTTTATCATGAGCTGATCCATTCTCCCATTTAGTCCCACTCACCCGCCTTCTCACCATAACCTTTGATACCCTGGCTACTCAGATACCTAGCAATCTCTGCCTTACACGCTGTACATGCCTGTACAAGCTGGAATTAAGGAGATTGAGAGGGGATCTAATTGAAACATATAAGATTATTAAGGGATTGGACAAGATAGAGGCAGGAAATATGTTCCAGATGCTGGGAGAGTCCAGTACCAGAGGGCATGGTTTGAGAATAAGGGGTAGGTCATTTAGGACAGAGTTAAGGAAAAACTTCTTCTCCCAGAGAGTTGTGGGGGTCTGGAATGCACTGCCTCGGAAGGTAGTGGAGGCCAATTCTCTGGATGCTTTCAAGAAGGAGCTAGATAGGTATCTTATGGATAGGGGAATCAAGGGATATGGGGACAAGGCAGGAACTGGGTATTGATAGGAATTGATCAGCCATGATCTCAAATTGGCGGTGCAGGCTCGAAGGGCCGAATGGTCTACTTCTGCACCTATTGTCTATTGTCTATTAAATAACATTGGAATCAGTCTGGGTTTGGAAGATCATATTAGGAAAGTACAGTTAAATAAAGATGTTGTAATAGCAATATTTTTATTATTGAAAAGGCAAATAATATTTATTGAAGGATGGACTTTTGATTAATATTTGGAAATGCAATTGAGAGGGCTATTGTACAATTTTTTCTGATTGTTTCTATTTGTATGTCTTGTAAAGGTATGGATGGGCAAGTATGACATTGAATTCATTTTTATATTTGGAAGATGATATTAGGAAAGCACAGTTAAATATAGATGTTGTAACAGCAGTATTTTCATTATTCAAAAGGCAGATGGTATTTATGGAAGGAAAGGATTTGTATGAAATTGTGGAAATGAGGATGGAGGGGCTATTATCTAACTTTGAGTTGTTTTAATTGAACGTTTTGTATCAGGTATGTGTGGGAAAGTTATATTCAGGTTGTTATGAGATAGAGACTGGGATCCCACAGGCAGTATTTATTATGTTATATTGTTATTAATAATATTTTTCTCTGAGATAGGTTTTTCATTCTGTAAATCCCTATATGCAAATGATGGAGGTTTATGGATTAGAGGTAGAAATTTCACTTTTACTATATCTAGGATGTTTTAACAATTAGTAAGGTCGAACAGTCGGCGAATAGATGGGATTTAAGCTTTCAGTAGCAAAAACACAAATTATGTGCTTTACAAACAGGATTAGCAGACCTGCACTTGATTGGAAATAATATGGTCAAACTCTTTAAAAGGTGTCAGTGGTAAGATTTCCAGGCATGTGGACGGATAATAAAAGCTGACATGGAAGCACCGGATCAGAAAATAATTGATAAATGTAAAGAAACTTTAAATACTCTTCATTATCTCTGTGTGTATTCTGGGGTGTTACATGAAAATATGTGTTGACCAATCTCGTTTGTTTAATTGGATCTGTTCTGGATTATGTTTGTGGTTTATAGATCACCTTCTTCTTCAACTTTATGATGTTTGGGTGTGATACATTTTGTGCTTTAAGATTGTGTTGTGGTTAAGTCAGGTCGTCCCCTGTTTCGGCTTTACTGGTTGAAATGGGACAATTGCCCTTACAGGGACAGAGGTGGAAGATGATGTTAACAAATTGGATTGAACATCCTGTGCTAAAGGGTGGTGGGGAACATCACAAGAAGAATGCTTTCAGTTCTGGGTGGCTGGGTTCTTATCACGCTGGGAATATGGGTGTATTGGATGATACAATATGTTCCACTGTAGCTTTCTTGATAACCCCATTTTGTTGTTTTACCAATGACTGTAGTTAATTTTAGGTTACACAAATGGATTCTATTCTGCCTGAGAGTCTGTTGATTCACGAGTATATTAATGAAAGTTATTATCATACGGTCAGCATTTTTACAGATGGATTAAAACATAATTTAACTGGGAATGTTGGTGTGTCTGTTTTCATTTTTTGTGTGTGCCTGAGTTGCAGGTAATGATAAAGAAATCACTTACCAGCCATTTGTGGGTCTATGGAGCAGAATTCTTTGCTTTGATTTTAGGGTTACAGTGTGTGGAGGAAATTGGTCTTTGCAAACTTGTAATTTGTTCAGATTCTCTTTCGGTTTTGATGAGCCTTAAAACAGGACATTCTAGCAGTAGGTCAGATTGACTGTTGGAAACTCATCAAGCATTATTTCATATACAGAGTTCGGTTCATATGTCTGCACCTTATGGGCCCTGCACATTGCACTGTTGAGGGAAATGATGGGGTTGACTGTTTACAACAAAACCTGTTAGAAGTTCAACTGTGGATATAGACATTCTACTTCGCAAATCAGAAGCTAAGGGGATGGTAGGGTTAAGAATTCAGGACTTATGGCAAGATCTGTAGGAAAATTGACATAAGGACTGATGCCTTTACAGAATACATAAACAAGTTTGGTTTATGGAAGAAGGGCTTAAAACAGGAAGGGAAGGAATGATATTGACACGACTTAGAATTGCCAACACTATGCTTAATTATGCCTTGTATCTAATTAGAAAACTTCATTCTGTGTCATAGGACCATAGAACCATAGAACACTACAGCACAGAACAGGCCCTTCAGCCCTCTATGTTGTGCCGACCCATATAATCCTTAAAAAAAAGTACTAAATCCACTCTACCCCATAACCCTCTAATTTTCTTTCATCCATGTGCCTCTCCAAGAGGTTCTTAAATACCCCTAATGTTTTAGCCTCCACCACCATCCCTGGCAAGTCATTCCAGGTACTCACAACCCTCTGTGTAAAAATCTTACCCCTGATGTCTCCCCTAAACTTCCATCCTTTAATCTTGTACCTATGCCCTCTGGTGTTTGCTATTGGTGCCCTGGGAAACAGGTACTGACTATCCACCCTATCTCTGCCTCTCATACTCTTGTAGACCTCTATCAAGTCCCCTCTCATTCTTCTACGCTCCAAAGACAAAAGTCCCAGCTCTGCTAACCTTGCTTCATATCACTGTCGTGTACATTTTGTCATTATGAAACTTTTAAACACATACTATTTCAGTGTGAAGCAGATATGGGTGAAAAAAATCAAATGCAGCCTTCATTACAATCTTTGAGGGGTTGATAGTTTTCAGATAAAAACTTTATTAAGTTATAGGACAGACTTTAAATTAATTCACAGTATTGAACAGGCAAAGGCATATAATAATGGAAATGTCCCAATTGTATCGGGATGTTACTCTAGGGATGACGGCTTATCAGAGGAGGCTGACGGATGTGGGAATAGCAGGAGAGACATGTCCCACCGAAGAAGTTCTCAAATGGCAGGGGTAGGAATCCGTCTCTGACAAGGGAAGTTAAGGACTGTGTTAAGCCTAAGGAAATGGCATATAAGGTAGCAAAGGTGAGTGGGATGTTGGATTATTGGGATGCTCTTAAAATCCAACAAAAGGCAATGAAAAAAGCCATAAGAATGGTCAAGACGAAATATGAGGGCAAGCTGGCCAGTAATATAAATCAGGATACTAAAAGTTTAGGTTTCAGTTACATGAAGAGTGAAAGGGAGATGAGAGTTGATACTGGACCACTGGAAAATGATGCTGGTGAAGTAGTAATGGGGGACAAAGAAATGGCAGATGAACTTAATGAACAATCTTCACTGTCTTTCCCAGTCAACACCACCCCCACTTGTCCCATTTAACCTGTCTCAGTTCGGGTGGACTGTAGGACCCGGGGGAGCTCAGGGCCCTATTCTATTCTGTTGTTGGATGCGGTGAACGAGTTAAAATTAATGGATCAACAATTCTCATCTCATGATTATTTCACTCTCCGCATATTTACATTTACAGTGATCTTACTCCTGACGCCAGTCCCAGGACCCGACCCATTTACAGACCCGGAGCGGAACCGGAGCAGATTCTCAGCCACTGGTTTTCATCCCCAATCACGAAGACAGGATAAAGTTTCCCCGTGAATTTTTTCCCAGTGAAGGTGTGGAGATGGGACTTGGTCTCCACGTTGTAAAATGAAACTGTCCCGGACTCGTAACTGAGATAAACTCCCACCCTCCCGGGGATGGGACCGGCAGGGAGACGGGACTCGGGGGAGGTACGAACTTTCATTATGTCATAATTCCGAAGTAACACGTCATAATACCGCCCAATGACCCAGAATCCGGTCTCCGGACCCAGTCCGACCCCTCTCTTCCTCTCCACAGACCATGCGGCGACTCCTAGATACCAGTCCCGATTCCCCACCACCTCCACCTCCCAGTAATGTCGGATGTGAATCCCTCCAATCCCAGCACACAAGCCCGATTTGTGAATCTCTTCCCGGTCTCAGGGAGCTCTCTCCGGGTCCGGGTACATCTCACACTCTTCCGATCCTCAGACACCTCGATCCATGGATTCGCCGTTTCCACATCCAGGGGGAATGACAGAGACTGGGGGGAGAAGCAGAGAATTAGAGAGTCCCCGGGGATCGGGGGGAGACTCGGACAGCGCGGCCCCGGGGATCGGGGGGAGACTCGGACAGCGCGGCCCCGGGGATCGGGGGGGGGGGGAGACTCAGGCAAAGCGTCCCCAGGACCAGTGGAAAGCCCGTGGGCTTTAGGTGCAGTCGGGTTGCTGACAGGCAACCTTTCCCAGGGAAGCGGGTGGGCAACTAATATCTCTCCAATATCTTTCTGCTGGATGGAGAGCAGAGATTTCCCGATCAAACAGACACAAAATGCTGGAGGAACCGAGCGGGTCAGGCAGCATGTGTGGAGAGAGATGGACAGTCTACGTTTCAGGTCGATATCTTCCCTCAAGAACAAAAATGAATAGGGGAGAGAGACAGCAGAAACGAGTGCGGGAAAGGGGTGGATTAAGATGGGAAGGGGTTGAGTGAATGGATTTAAACAGGAGGTCACAGAGGCTCTTTGGCCCAACTTGTTTGTGCCGACCAGCTTGCTTTAATGAGCTGGTCCCATTTGCCCATTATTCCTTTCCCCCTTTGTTATCCACGTCCCTGGCAAGATGTATTTTAAAACATTGTCACTGTACCCAACTCTACAGTTGATCAAGAGCCCGGTGTACTATACCATGAATTTTAGTGTCACCCACTAACCTACTAACTGTGTCATCTACATTCTCATACAATTCATTAATATGAATGACAAACAACCCGGCCCCAGCACCGACCTGTGCAGGTCACAGGCCTCCAGTCCTCTGTGTTTAAGAGACACTTGGACAGACACTTCAACAGGCAAGGCACAGAGGGAGACTGACCTAATGCCAGCCAATGGGAAGAATGTAGATGGGTAAATAGGTCAGCACAGAGGCGATGGGTCAAAGGGAACATTTCTATGCTGTATGCACCCCCGTGCTGATAATTCCAAACGGACAGTGACCCCTGACCTTTGACTCCTCAGACAGGGGAAACATCCTCCCTGTATCCTGCCTGTTGATCCCTGAAAGAATTTTGTGTTTCCCTGAGATCTGCTCCCATTCTTCTAAACTGGGAATAGAGAACATAGAGCAGTACCGCAGAGGAACAGGCCCGTCATTCAATGTTCACATTCATTGAGTGTGAATTGGAAAGTAGAAGGTTCGAGATAGTAAAGGAGGTGATAATGGGAACCAGTATGGGAGAGATGAACGGGCGATTGAACCAGAACCAGGTGGGGGAGGGGTGGAAAGCCTGTGGGTGAACTGTGTGTGTAGACGTAATGAGAAGCTAGAGGGGAACAAAGATGGGGGATGAGTATTCCTTTGTCCCCTTTCCCACAACCCAATCACCCACAACCCCTCATTAGGACACGGGATGGAAATGCACAGATCCTTAAGCAACACAGGTCCTGATGAAGGGTTTCAGCCCAAGCCGTCGACTGTCTACTCTTATCCATAGATGCTTCCTGGCCTGCTGAGTTCCTCCAGCATTTTGTGTGTGTTAATCTACTTTAAATATACACAATTATTTGTCCTCCGCAGCTGCCTGCTGCAGGTTCACTATTCTCTGGCGAAAGGAATTCCTCCTTATCTCTGTTCTAAATGAGCATCCTCCAGTTGGAGGCTGTGCCATCTGGTCCTCGACCCACCCACATCCTCCAGACATCAACTCTCTCCAGACAGGAGATCAGGCAAGACCTTCATCAGGACCTGTGTAACTTGGATTACCAGCATCTGGAGATTTTCATCCTCCAGTTGGAGGCTGTGCCATCTGGTCCACCCACATCCTCCAGACATCAACTCTCTCCAGACAGGAGACCAGGCAAGACCTTCATCAGGACCTGTGTAGCTTGGATTACCAGCATCCGCAGATTTTCTCATGTGTGATCTTTAAAGCACAAGTTGATAGGTAAACTTCTTGATTAGTCAGAGTCTCAAAAGTTATGGGGAGGAAGCGGGAGAATAGGGTTAAGGGGGATAATAAATCAGCCATTCTTCTAAACACCAGTGAGTACAGGCCCAGAACCAACAAACACTCCTCATATGTTAACTCTTTCATTCCCGGAATCATTCTTGTGAACCTCCTGGACCCTTTCCAATGCCAGCACATCTTTTCCGATATAAGGGACCCATAACTGCTCACAATACTACAAATATGGTCTGACTAATGCCTTATAAAACCTCAGCATTACAACCTTGCTCTTGTATTCTAATCCTCTCAAAATGAAAGCAAACATTGAGTTTGCCGATCTTACCACTGACACAAACTGCAAGTTAACCATGAGGGAATCCTGCACAACGACACCCAAGTCCCTTTGCACTTATGATTTTTGAATTTTCTCCCTGTTTACAAAATTGTCTATGCCTTTATTCCTTCTACCAAAGTGCATGCACAACTTCCCTACCCGATAATCCATCTATCACGTATTTGCCCATTTCCTGATCTGTCTCTGTCCTTCCCCAGATTCCGAGCTTCTGCAGCACTACTTGCCCCTTCACCTATCTTCATATCGTCTGCAAGCTTGGCCACAAAGGCAACAATTCTGTCATCCAAATCATCCTTCTGTCTATCTTGGCTTTGTGTTCCTCAAAGAATTCCAACAGATTTGTCAGGCAAGATTTCCCCTTAAGGGAAGGCTCTATTTTATCATGTGTCTCCATGTACCCGAAAGCTCGTCCTTAACAATGAACTCTAACATCTTCCCAAGCACACCACATCCAGACTAACTCACCTATAATTTTCTTTCCCCAGCTGCTCTGCCTTCTTAAAGAGTGAAGTGACCTTTGCAATTTCCAGTCATCTTGAATGATCTAGTGATTCTTAAAAAATCCTTACTAATGTCCCCATATTCTCTTCAGCTAACTACACTGGGGTGTGGTCCACCTGGTCCAGGTACCTTCAGACCTTTGATCTTCCCATGCACTCTCTCCTTAGTATTAGCAACAGCACTCATTTCTCTCCCCTGACACTCTCACATTTCTGACACACAGCTGTTATCATTCACAGTGAGGATTGACACACAATATTAAATAAGTACCTCTGCCATGTCCTTTGTCACATTTCTCCTCTCCAGTGTCATTGTCTAGAGTAGTGGTCACCAACCTTTATAAGCCCAACATCTACTACCTCGGCCTCAGTAAAAGGCGAGATCGAATCCAAATTGATTAGTCACACGCATGTGCACTGGGGCAGAAAAGACCGGAAGTAAAATCCCGCAACCCGGAAGTAGAGATAATGCATAAGTGCCAGGGGTGCCCACTCTGTTTTCTCCGTGGAATATTGAGAATATTCTTGCGGACCAGCCGATGGGGTGGGGGGGGGCGGTGTGTTAAACACGACCTTCGCGACTCTTGGCACCAAAAGTAATATTGGACACGGCCTCCCCTACCACACTGAAGTCTACTGGTTGAGCAGAGGTGTTGTGCTCAAACATTTTCTTTCAATTACGTGCGGAAATTTGACTATTCATCAATGAGAAAGGGAAGCCAGTGGCAGAGTTCGATGACCCAGACTGGCTTCACGATCTTGCATTTTTGGTGGATATAACAGAGCACTTAAATGTGTTTAATGTTAACATGCAAAGGCCCAAACAAACTTGTTACGGAATATTACGACAGCATTTGTGCCTTTCAAATTAAATTAAGCCTGTGGGAGATGCAACTATCCCGGAGCAACCCAGCTCATTTCCCCTCTTTGCAGTCTGTGTGTGTCGCTCATGGTAATAATGACAACATGGACAGCTATAAGGACAAAATATCACGGCTGGAAAGTAAGTTTCAGAATCATTTTCAAGTCTTCAGTCAGCTCGAGAAGGAATTCTCACTATTTTGCTCGGCGTTTGCCGTCACCGCAGCATCGGATGTGCCGGAGGAACTCCAAATGGAACTAATTGAAATTCAGTGTAACTCGGCTTTGAAATATAAATTTGAGACTGTGAGTCTGGACTCATTCTATCAATACCTCGGACCGATGTACCCCAAGATGACAGACTTTGCCTCAAAGATCCTTTGCATGGTTGGGTCAAGATAGCTCTGTGAGCAGGCATTCCCCATAATGAACATTAACAAATCCAAACTGTGCTCGCAGCTGACACACAAACATCTAAATGATATTATGAAAATCCGAACTGCCCAGAAACTGGTCCCTGATGTTGACAGGCTGGTTAAGACCAACAGATGTCAGGTGTCTGGAAGCAGCAAGTGAAAAATGAGTGACACTGTTCGATGCTCTGCGACATGTAAGCAAAATGCATTATGGAATATTGAGTGTCATAATATTGTGATTCATTCATTTTCTGACTATTATTGTAAGTGTGATCACTTCAATAAAAAAATAGAGGCTGACTGTGTTCATTTTCTGGGTTTGATTGCTGGAAGCAGGCTAATAAAAATTAAGTGCAGTTGTGCAGCCTATATTTACAATTTGTTTCGTTAGGTCTACATTTGTGTCTGCTAATGTTCAGTTTCAAATAGTTTATTAACGTAAAGGGTGTGGCTCCCAAAACAATCTCAGCCAACGTAGCATCGTTTCCTCTCTCCCTCAGCACAACTTCCTCGAAGCCTATGACTGTAAGTTAATACCAATCATAAAAATAATGCTTGCTCGGCAGTCTTCTTCATGAGAAACAGAATTTGTGAAGTGAAACACTTTGTAGTTATAGCAGAGACTGAGACACATGAGAGCAGGCTGAAAAAACGGAGGCAACGAAAGCTGCGTTCGCACGCGTCCAACTGATCTGGCCCGCATGAAGCTGCATTTTGCCCAATCCGGCCCGTGACCTAAAATGACACCCCTGATCTACTACATCCCCTTTATACAGATGCCTTGTGCAGGAAGGCACAGAGTCGAATGTACTTCCTAAGAAGGTTGGCGTCATTCAATGTCTGTAGTGAGATGCTGAAGATGTTCTATAGGTCAGTTGTGGAGAGCGCCCTCTTCTTTGTGGTGGCGTGTTGGGGAGGAAGCATTAAGAAGAGGGACGCCTCACGTCTTAATAAGCTGGTAAGGAAGGCGGGCTCTGTCGTGGGCAAAGTACTGGAGAGTTTAACATCGGTAGCTGAGCGAAGGGCGCTGAGTAGGCTACGGTCAATTATGGATAACTCTGAACATCCTCTACATAGCACCATCCAGAGACAGAGAAGCAGTTTCAGCGACAGGTTACTATCGATGCAATGCTCCTCAGACAGGATGAAGAGGTCAATACTCCCCAATGCCATTAGGCTTTACAATTCTACCGCCAGGACTTAAGAACTTTTTAAAGCTATTATTAATGCTTTTTGAGATGGTGATTTAGATGCATATCATGTTTTTTTTACTGAGTTAAGTATTGTATGTAATTAGTTCTGCTACAACAAGTGTATGGGACATTGGAAAAAAGTTGAATTTCCCCATGGGGATGAATAATTTACTATCTATCTATCTATCTATCTATCTACTACTTGTAACTCCTCAAGGAATTCCAACAGGTTTGTCAGGCAAGATTTTCCCTTGAGGAAACCATACTGACTTTGTCCTACCTTGTCCTGTGTCACGAAGTATTCCATATGGGCATACTTAACAATTGTGTCCAACATCTTCGAAACCACAGAGGTGAAGCTAAGTGGTCTATAATTTCCTTTATGCTGCCTTCCTCCTTACTAAAAGAGTGCAGCGACAGTTGAAATTTTCAGGTCCTCTGACACGATGCCAGAGTCAAATGATTTTTGAAAGATCATTTCAAATGCCTCCAGAATGCCTATTGCTACCTCTTTCAGAACACTAGGGTGCAGTTCATGTGGTCCGGGTGACTTATGTACATTTAGATCTTTCAGCTTTTTGAGCACCTTCTCCCTTGTAACAGTAACTGCACTCACTTCTCTTCCCTCGAACCCTTCAACACCGGGCACAGTGCTAGTGTTTTGCAAGGTGAAGACTGGTGCAAAGTACTCATTTAGCTCATCTGCCATCTCTTTGTCCCCCGTTAATGTATATCCAGCCTCATTTTCTAGCGATCCTATTACCACTCTCATCTCTTTTATTTTATTTACCTACTTGGGAAAAAAAAACTTCTACTATCCACTTTGATATTGTTTGCTAGCTTGGTTTCAAATTTCATTCTTCTCCTCCCACTGATTATTTTAGTTCCTCTCTGTAGGTATTTAAAGCTTCTGAATCCTCTGTCTTCCTACTAAATTTTGATTAGTTGTAGCCCCTCTCGTTTGCCTTTACAATAGCTTGTCTTCCCTTGTCTGCCACAGTTGTACTATTTTGCCATTTGATTATTTATTTATTTTTGGAATACATCGATCCTGCACCTTCCTCATTTTCCCAGAAACTGACACCATTTCTGCTCTGTTGTCATCATTGCCAGCATCTTCTTCCAGTTTGCTTTGGCCAATTCCTCTTTCAGACCACTGTAATTTCCTTTACAACATCAGACTTTACTGTCTCCTTATCAGATTTCAAGTTGAACTCAGTCATGTTGTGAGCACTGTCTCCTAAGGGTTATTTTACCTAATCACCTCTGGTTCAATACATAACAGCAGCAGGAGACAGGTGTAGCACTTGTCCCGCTTGCAGGTGTCAGTGCCAGGAGGGAGAGGAGCGAGTGGATAAAGGAGTGACGTAGACAGCGATTCTGAGTGGGCTGGGTGTAGGGAGAGATGTGTTTGGTGGTAGAATCCGGCTGGAGATGGTGAAAGATGTCAGGATAAGTTGGATATTGAGGCTCGTGTTGCGGTAGGTAGGAGTTTGGAGATTCACTTGACGATGGGGTCAGTATTGAATTCAGGTTGATTTTACCTTGTAGATTTTAACAGCTTCTTTAATCGGCATGAAACGGTGCTCTCTGTGTTCCTGCACATCTCTACAGATCACACAGACCAGTTTCTTGTCCGTTTCACAAAACAGCTTCAGTTCTTCCTCATGTTCCTCGCAGTGACGTTTACTTTCCTTCCCTTTCGGATTCAGGTTTAGATTTCGAGCTTTTTCAGCCAGATTTGCTAAGGCCCGATTCACCCTGAGGGTGCGGTCAGCAAACTCCTCTCTACATTCCGGGCAGGAGTTTCTCTCCTCCCTTTCCCAACACCGTGTGATACAAGAGCGACAGAAGTTGTGTCCACACTCCAGTATAACCGGATCGGTGAAGAAATCCAGGCAGACGGTTCAAATTACCTCCTCGGTCCAACTCTCGACCTGTCCTTTCGAAGCCATGTTAACTCCCAGCACTTCCTGATTCAGAATGCTTTCACTTTCGGGGAGCTGCTGATCCCCTGCACGCTGCAGTGTCGGGCACTGACAGTGGTTTTGCTGGATGTGTTCATTCAGGAAAAATGTGGCTATTTCCATATCAGGGTGGGAACAGAAAAATGTTAAACAGGTGGGAACAGTGAATAAAACGTAGCCCTGGACTGCCTAAGCCCAGCTGTGAAAGGAGGAGGGTTGGGCTTGTGACAAAAAAACAGTGCGACAGAAACGTCAACTGAATCAGAAGGACCATCCCCGGGATCAGAAGGACCATTCCCGGGACCAGAAGGGTCATCCCCGGGACCAGAAGGACAATCCCCGGGATCAGAAGGACCACCCCGGGACCAGAAGGGCCATCCCCGGGATCAGAAGGACCATCCCCGGGATCAGAAGGACCATCCCCGGGATCAGAAGGACCATCCCTGGGATCAGAAGGACGATCCCCGGAATGACGATTGAAGTCGTGTGGTGAAAAAAGAAGCCACAGGGCCCACCAACCCAGGCCCTGGATTGGGGTCTCTGGCGAGCTGCTGTTGGCGACCCGTAGGCGTGATGGGCTAAAGAAGAAGCAGAACAGAAATGAAGCCGGAGAGAAGAGCCTGGTTCAGTCTGAGGCCGGACTGAAAGGGACAAGTTCTGAAAAGAGAGGCCCAAGAGACTGCAGATGCTGGAACCTGCAGTAAGAAACATCATCCTGGAAGAATTGTGGTGAGAAATATACAGTCGCCCTTCCTGGTCGAGATCCTTCATCTGGAATGTCTCAACCCAAAATGTCGATTGTCCACTTCCCTCCACAGATCGCTGCAGTTGCTGCCTGACCCGTTGAGTTCCTCCAGCGGTTTTTTTTTTAATCTTTCTCGGGAAATAAACAACGAGAACATGAAATAACTGCAGCGGCTGCTGATGGTTCTGAGGTGCTCTGACCGCAAAGGCAAACATGTGCTTTAGAAAATAAGAAACAGGAGGATGCATCGCCATTCGGAACATGCCTGACCTTTCACCTCAGCGCCACTTTCATGCAAAGTTCCCAACATCGCTGAGACACCAAATTTGCCTTTTCAATTCAGAAACCTTGTGGGGAAAATTCAAAAATATTTACCGCACTCTGGGTGAGAAACTTTCTCCTCATCTCTGTCCTGCTGAGCTGACCTCTGATTTTGAGTCTGGATCCCTGGTTCCAAACCACAACCCGGAAACATCATTCTTACCGTTATCCTGTCCATATAATCTCTCCAAGGACACCTCCTCATCTTCCTCTTCCCCCAAATCAATCTGGGAAACCTTCTCTTCATTCCCTTCATCCCACAGACTGACTCTCTGGGAGAGAGACCAGACCTGTACACAGTGTTCCATGTACGCTCTCACCAGGACCCCATATACCTTCAGAGGAGATCTTTATTCGTGTATTCAACCCTTTCTTTCCATTCAATGCTCTTCATTTAATATCAAACTCAAACAGCGAACAGACACAACACAGCCTCAGCCATGAATTTAAAGGGCAGGTGTTGCAACAGTTTGAGCTTCATACCGGGGGCCACGGAGCAAGCAGGGTGTCACAAAAGGAGGAATGTGGGTGTGTTGTATGTCTGAGCCCAGCTGTGTGTGTTTGTGAATCAGAATCAGGTTTAATATCAGCAGCATATGTGTGAAATTTGTTGTTTTGTGACAGCAGTACATTGCAATACATAGTAATAAAAAGTATAAATTACAACAACTATGTACAACATTATATTTAAAAAGTAGTGCAAAAGAGAGGGAAAATACTGAGCAATGGGCTCATTGTCAATTCAGAAATCTTATAGTAGAGGGAAAAAATGCTGTACCTGAAACAGTGAGTGGCTCTTTAGGACCCTGTAAGTCCTCCTTGATGGTAGCAATTAGAGGAAGGCATGTCCTGGGTGATGGGGGTCCTTAATGATAGATGCCACCTTTTTGTGGCATCATCTTTTGAATGTGTCCTGGATGCTGTGGAGTCCAGTGTCCATGAAGGAGCTGGCTGAGTTTACAACTTTCTGCAACATTTTCCAATCCTGTGCAGTGGCCTCTCCATACTGATATATCACCATTCTCACTTTTCGTTGTTTAAGGATGAGCACATTACACATGTGCTACATTTACTGAAATTATGCAGCGTATTAATTTAAAATAAAGGACCCAGTGCTTTCCCGGCATAGATGACGTTTAAACTCTTCTCAGGCTTCCAACCAGGTACAGGTGTCTATTTCAATCAACATGCCAATACCAAACTCTGCATCTTCGTCAGGGACGATGCCTGGGCATGTCTAATCGGGGCGGCTGACGGAAATATATATACCACTGGAATAGACATGCCCAGGCATCATCCCCGATGAAGATGGCAGAGTTTGTAATGGAAACATCGGTTAAAGTTGACACCTTTACCCGGCTGGAAGCAGGAGAAGAATTTATTATCCTGTTAATCAATCGTCATCAAAGAGAGTTCCTTTATCTTATTATAGAAGTGATAGATTTTTCAGAAGCACTGACTTTTTTGCCTTACACTTCTTGCCATCGTTCTCAGCTCTTTGTTTAGTTTGCTGAGAATTTGTATGTTTGTTTGTACTCTAAGATAAACTAAAATTTTGGAATTAAGGTCACTCATTATTTTTAACTCCCGGGAGAACTCTAAGCATCAGAAATTAAACAGTTTCCACAGGAGAAGAAATCAGTCATGATGGGATGGCAGGCAGACTGGAAGGGCCGAATGTTCTAATTTTGCTCCTTTATCTCATGGCCCTTCGGTCTATCAACACGTGCAGCTGCATCTGAGGCTCCACGACGATGGGAGACCATAAGGTGCAGGAGCAGGATTCGGCCATTCGGCTTGTGACGGGCAGCGCTCGATCAACACACTCCTTACACACGCAAATATTGTCTTGTCGTTCTGTTGTCATTTGGCAGAATCTGTATGTTGTTTGTATACTGGATAATTATGTTTATTTTGTAACATTATTGTAACTAAATTGTGGGGTGCCTCATAGTCTAATTTAGGTGCAGTCTAGAATAAACTTTCTAGGTCAGGGGTGTCAAACTCATTTTAGGTCACGGGCCGGATTGAGAAAAATGCAACTTCATGCGGGCTGGATCAGTTGTGCACGCGTGCGTGCTCCCACAGCTTTCGTTGCCTTCATTTTTTCAACCTGCTCTCATGTGTCTCAGTCTCTGCTATATCTAAAATTGTTTCACTTTACGAATTTTGTTTTTTGTGAAGCAGATTGCCTAGCAAGCATTCTTTTTATGATTGGTATTAACTTACAGTTGTAGATTACAAGAAAGTAGGCAACGAGAAAGAAAAGATGCTATTTCGGCTAAGATTGTTTTGGGAGCCATACCTTTTCCATTAATAAACCGTTTGAAATCAAGCATTAGCAAACACAAATGTAGACCTGACGTTGTCCCGTGCATCGATTTAATGTTCAATATTTCCTCTGTAACGCACAAATTGGAGTCCACTCCTCGGATGAAGATAGCCAGCTGTGCAGTGTCCGTCATATCAGCACTTTCATCCACAGCAAGCGAGTATGCAATAAAGTCTTTGCTTCTTTCAATCAACTGTGTTCGTAAATCAGTGGCTATCTCACAGACGCGATCAGCAACCGTATTTCTACTCAGGCTTACATTAGCCAACATCTGCTTTTTGTCTGGACACACGACGTCACACACCTTCATCATGCAGCTCCTCAGAAACTCTCCCTCGGTAAAGGGCCGGGCTGATTTAGCCATCTCTGCTGCCACAATAAAACTAGCCTTTACAGCAGCCTCACTTTGTGTTTTGGCTTTTGTGAACATAGCCTGCTGTGACGCCAGACTTCTTTTCAACTCTTCTACCTTCTGGAGCTTCTGTTTCTTGTCCAGATGCTTGTATTTGTTGTGGTGTTTCATTTCATAGTGTCGTAAACCTGGTACCTGAATAAACTTAGCATTAGCCATATAATACGCCATAGGCGCTTCGGTTACTGGGGCCAGCTTTAATAGTAATTAGATATTATCTCGCGGGCCAAAGATAATTCCATCCGGCCCGCGGGCCTTGAGTTTGACATATATGTTCTAGGTAATCAAAGATGGTCTGTCCTGCTGCCAAATAAATGGGGCTGGTCACTCTTGCAAAAATGTGAGAGGCTATTTCAGACATTTTTCCATTGAAGTGCCGAAGGGGAAGGTGAGGTGGGGAACATTCACTCAGGGGGTGAGAGTGTGGAACGGGCTGCCAGCGCAAGTGGTGGATGCGGCTTCGGTTTCCACATTTAAGAGTGATCTGCACAGGTAATGAGGGCTGGGATTTGGGGAGCGACGCATCCGGTCGTTGGGTCGAGGCAGCACGGTAGTTTGGCGTCTGATAGGTGGGATGAATGGCCTGTTTTTGGTTCTATAATTCTATGTTCACGGTCAGTAGCGACTCTTTAACGGTGTGTCCCACATTTCTCTCCCTCACGCTGCTTTGGCCAGGGTAAAGCGGGTAGGAATCAGTGACCAACGATTCGGTGTGATACGGCTATTTTTATTTGTTTGTATAAAATTTGTGTTTTTTTTCATTTAAATATGGCTCGTGGCTCCTACATCACAATGGGAGGGTGTCTGCTGATGATCAGTCCTCCCCACTGAGTGTGGCCAGTCTCACAGGTAACAACAATCGAGCTCATCATTCCAGAAGCTTCTGTCCACTGCGTCAACATACGGACACGGGCCCGGAAGAACCCTGAGGATCAGAAATCAAACAGAATGTGCACAGAAGAAATCAGTCATGGTGGGACGGCAGGCAGACTCGATGGGCCTAATGTTCCCATTATGATCCTTTCTATCATGGCCTTTCGCTCTATCAACCTGTGCAGCTGCTTTGAGGGAATCCTCCAACGTCCTCACATTCAGAAGTGTTGGAATCTGCCGAGGGAGATGGAGGGTTAATGTAAAACTGGCTCGTCTACGGTGAGGGATGTTTACAGCCTTTCCCCGACCACTTCAAGTTCAAGTTCCAGTTTGCCGTGATTCAGCCGTACACCCGCATACTGGCTGAAACAAAACAATGCCCTGGGTAAATTTCCTACTCTCCCTCTCTAAAACCTCCACGACTTTCCTATCAGGAGGAGACCAGAACTGACACAAAACTCTCAGTGTTGTCTAACTAGATAGATAGATAGATAGATAGAACTCAGTAAAAATATGATATGCATCTAAAATCACCCTCTCAAAAAGCATTAATAATAGCTTTTAAAAAGTTCTTAAGTAGTTTACTTAAATACATTGAGTCCTAACCCCGGCACTTTAACCTATCTTACTCCTGGCGGTTGAATTGTAAAGCCGAATGGCATTGGGGAGTATTGATCTCTTCATCCTGTCTGTGGAGCATTGCATCGATAGCAACCTGTCGCTGAAACTGCTTCTCTGTCTCTGGATGGTGCTATGTAGAGGATGTTCAGGGTTTTCCATAATTGACCGTAGCCTACTCAGCGCCCTTCGCTCTGCTACCGATGTTATACTCTCCAGTACTTTGCCCACGACAGAGCCCGCCTTCCTTACCAGCTTATTAAGACGTGAGGCGTCCCTCTTCTTAATGCTGCCTCCCCAACACACCACCACAAGGAAGAGGGCGCTCTCCACAACTGACCTATAGAACATCTTCAGCATCTCACTACAAACATTGAATGACGCCAACCTTCTAAGGAAGTACAGTCACATGGCCCTTGAGATTAATGTCCCGACTAATGAAGTCCAAAACTCCATACACATTCTTAAACACCCGACCGGCTTCATTGTAAGGATGTGATGATGTGGGCAGCGGGGAGAATATCCCTCTAGGTTAGTCAACCTCCTCGTGGATACACGTCTTCATTATCCAGGTCCCCCAAGAGTCTTTATTGGGATCTTTCTCCTCATTAACCTCATTTTAATGTTTGAAGTTACCTGTATGTTCAGCTGGTGGGGTTATTACTGATGGACTGGGAGAGACAACACAGTGCCGCCCTGTCCTGAGGCTTTCTGAAGGAAATCTGCTGCTCACCCCTCAGACGGGCTCTGTTCAATGTTGGGATTCTGTGCCTCCCCCTCCCGGAGTGTTCTGCCCAACCCCCAACAGTCCTCGGCATTGTTTTACCAAACCTGTCTGTCTGCTTCGGCTGCAAGTCCTTACTGTTGCTAGGATACCGGCCTGTGTGTTTGCTTAGTCTGCTCGAGGTATGTAACATAGAAACACAGAAAACCTACAGCTCCATGCAAGCGCTTCGGCCCACAAAGCTGTTCCGAACATGTCCCTACCTTAAAACAAACTAGGCTTACCCATAGCCCTCTATTTTTCTAGGCTACATATACCCATCCAGGAGTCTCTTAAAATACCCTATTGTTTCCGCCTCCACCACTGCCGCCAGCAGCACTCACCACAATCTGCGTAAACAAATTTACCCCTGACTTCTCCTCTGTACCTACTTCCAAGCATCTTAAAACTATGCCCTCTCGTGCTAGCCATTTCAGCCCTGGGGAAAAAGCCTCTGACTATCCACACGATAAATGACTAGCATTATCTTGTTACCTACCCCGTAACTGGGTGTCTAACCAGCAGAGAAAGAAGAATTCGTTGGAGTCTGGTGGTAACAAACTAAAGGTGTTTATTAATAAAAATAAGCAAAGACCATATCAATAATGCAAATATACATATAAAACAAGTTAGCAGTAACAAACCTAAAAGTGTAGGAATAATAATAATCAATAATAAACAAGCTCTATCGATGTCTAGGGGTAAATAAATTGTCATAGAAAAGTATAAAGTTCAGTTCAGTTCATGAGTGCTGATGTAATTATGGTTGTTGTATTGTAATCGTTGGAGAGAGAGAGAGAGCGATCGAGATGTAACAGCTACAGTCAGGCAAACCTTCCTTTGCTTTCTTAATCCGTCGTATCGATGTGGTCATTCAGTTATGACCTCTCCGTCCTTCTGCTAGACCGTTCTTCTGTGGTGGACTCGTCACTCTGGCATGAGTGGACACACACACACACAAGTCCCCACCGGCCCTGCTTTTACACTGTGAGCTTTACTGACCGACCTCCTGGTTAGGTCTCCGAAGCCCCCACCTTTCTTGTGGGTTCCAACACTCAATCAGTGTCCACTGGCGTGTCTGGAGGGTGTCTCTCCAGACCTGTCTTTTATCCCTATGCACAGGGACTCCATCACTCCTGAATGACTGTGTCCATCAAATAAGGCCACTCCTTCAGTCCACTGAGGAATGTTTATGAGCAAACTATTGTCCTTGCAGCGAAACAGTAGATAATTCAAAAAGGAGTCACAATATGGTAAATCAGCAATTTCCCCCTCTCTCTTACCTGTCGCCGATGTTCTTGCTTGTTTTTCCGTCTCTCTTTCTCATGCTCAGCATAGCAACAGTAATAGTCCGTGTTTCTTGGGGGGGGGATGGTTAACTCTTCACCCCATTGTCCATCAGGTCTGTTCATCACCCATAACAATCTTGTACACCTCCATCAGGTCACCTCTCATCCTCCGTCGCTCCAAGGAGGAAAGGCCGTGTTCACTCAACCCTATTCTCATATGCAAAGCTCCCTTTTCATAAGGCATGCTCCCTTTTTAAAGGAAAATGAGAGAATCTGCAGATGCTGGAAGTCCAAGCGACACACACAAAATGCTGGGGGTACTCATCAGGCCAGGCAGCATCTATGGAAAGGAGCACAGTCGACGTTTTGGGACTTCATTGGTGGATCAACTCCAGTAACACATTCAGTAACAGAAAGAGAAACAAGGATTGACCCAACATTGTCGGAAGTCTATGAAATCACCATGTGAGAATGGCCAGCTCACAGGCAGCCCTATGTTTCCAGTGCTGTCAGTGAGATGAGACCAACTGTTGGTAAGTCAAAGAACGCTGATGTGCCTCGTGCCGTGTTTCCCTCTAAACTGTGCACCAGGGTGTTAGAAACTCTGCACGAAAGACAGCTGGATACAGTGAAGATGAAGAGTCTCGTCCGGAGTTACGTGTGTTGGCGGGGAATAGGAGATAGATTGCAGACTTGGACAAAAGCTGTTTGGGATGCCACGAAGTTCAAAATGAACCCCTACAGGCACCGTTACACCCGTGGGAATGGCCATCTTCATCATGGATATCTCTGGATATTGACTTTGCTGGGATATACATGGATTCTGTGTTTCTGGCTGCTGTGGATGCTCATTCGAAGTGGCAGAAGGTCATACCAGTGAAGTTGATCACTCTGCTCTTCCTCCACTCTGACTACCTTCTCCACAAGTTGCTGATGGTGAACAAATTATGTGTGACAAGCAACCAGAATAGACGTCAGGGGAGTTTAGACTATTCATGCAGGAAAATGGCATCAAATATTTCAAATCAGCTCACCACCACACGGAAACGAATGAGTTAGTTGAAAGTTTTATCCAAACCTTCAAGCATTCGAACAAAACTATGGACAAGGAGGACATTTCTGTAAAGCACAAGGTGAACAATTTTCTTTTTAGTGTATTGGAACTCAGTCCATGCGACGACAAATCAAACACCTGCAATGATGTTCATGAACAGGAGTCTGAGATCTTGCCGAGACATCCTGAAACCAGATCCATGGAGAAAGTGCATTTGAGCCGGTTTCCAGCAGATCAGCATTGAACTTTGAGATTTGAGAAAAAGTCCTAGCAGGTGATTACCGAGAGGACCAGTGGATGTTGGAGACCAGACATGTGGACGTCACGTGGACCAGATATTGGATGCTCAGCAGAAGAATAAATCTGGGTCAATTGCATCCAACAAGATGGATATATTACAGCCACTAGACTTACCTCTCAATGATGATCATGTCACTAAAAGTCATTTGACACTGGCAACCAAAAATACTGGTGATTACAAAAATACTTAATGAAGTAACAGACTAGGTCCTGTTGACTGTTCCCTTAAAATTTTCACCTTTCACCCTTAGCTGATCATCTCCACATGTAGTTCACCCGAGCTAACTAGAAAATTTTAGCCACCCTACCTATGCTCTCGTAAGCTATACACACCTATCAAATCACCTCTCCTTCTTCGAACTGAAATTAACCCATTCAATTTTTGGGGAATTGCGGATGCAGAATTGTCTTCTCCATAGAAGGTAGAGGGTGGTTCAGATCAAGGGTATTCTGCCTGGAGGTCAGTGACATGTGGTGTTCTGCAGGGATCCGCGCTGGGATGTGTGGATACGGAATTGTCTTCTCCATGGAAGGTAGAGGGTGGTTCAGATAGAGGGTATTCTGCCTGGAGGTCAGTGACATGTGGTGTTCTGCAAGGATCTGCGCTGGGCACAATGATCTTTGCGATTTTTATAACAACATAATAAAAACAAAATTCTGGAGGAACTCAGCAGGTCAGGCAGCATCCATGGAGATGAATAATGAGTTGACGGATCAGGCTGAGACCCTTCTTGCGCAATGGGAAGGAAGGGAGCAGAAGGGAGAATAATAATGGCATGAGAGGGGAAGGAGAACAAGCGGGAAGGTGATAGGTGAGGGGAAAGGTGAGTAGGTGGGGGAAGGGACATGAAGTATGAAGCTGGGAGTGACAGGGAGAAGAGATAAATGGCTGAAGAAGGAAGCTGATGGGAGAGGAGTGTGGACCATGGGGGAACGGTAAGGAGGAGGTGTACCCCAGGAAGGGATGTGAGTAGAGAAGAGGAGGCAAGAGTGGAGCCTGAATAGAGAATGGGAGAAAGGGAAGGGGGGGGGGATAAATACCGGAACCTGGGGCAATTAGCTGGAGAGTAGGGAGTCTGTGAAATGTGGTGGAGGCCGAGTACGTGGTGTTACTCCTCCAAGCGGGAGTCGTGTCATAGAGGCAGTGGGGAGGCCATGGACAGACATGTTGGAATGAGAAAGGGAAGGGGATTTACAATCGGTGGCCAGCAGGAGATTCTGTCCATAAGACATAGGAGCAGGATTAGGCCATTCAGCCCATCCAGTCTGCTGCACCATTTCAGCTTGGCCGACCCGGATTCCACTCGACCCCATGTTCCTGCTTTCTCGACATATCCTTTGATGTCTTAACCAATCAGGAACCTATCAATTTCCTCTTCAAAAATACCCTCGTACTTGGCCTCTGGCACATTCCACAGATTCACTACTCTCTGGCTAAAATATTCCTCTTTAACTCTGCTCTAGGTGGCCGTGCCTTAGTTTTGTCCTCCAGTTCTGGATACCCCCTTCAGAGGAAACATTATTTTCACATACAAATTAGCTAGTCCTTTCAACATGCTGGAGGTTACAATCAGATTTCCCCCGCATTCTTCTAAATTCCAGTAAGCTCAGGCCAAACGCTGCCAAACTCTCCTCATATATAAACCCCATCGTCCCTGAAATCATACTTGTGAAACCAGAATCATCCGTTGTTTTCGATAGAGCAAACGTACTGAACAAAACAGATCCCCAACAGGTGTCAGGTTTCGCGACTGAAGAGCAGTGTGACGCCATCGGTGACCTGACAAACTCACAGGCGAAGTGTCACTTCATCGGGTGGGGTCTGTTAGGATTCTTCAATGTTGGTGATTGAGGAGGTGAATGGGAAAGTGTAGCAATTGCTGAGACACAACGGAAGTTAGAAGCAGAGATTGGAAAAATCTGTGTCCAACCTGAAGGGGCAATTAACAATTAGTGTCCAGGCTGAAGGGAGATTTACCAAGTGTTTGTAAGAATTACAGAGTCACAGATAGAATAGACAATGGGTTTTGTTGTTCAGTGATTGAAATATTACTGCCTAGGTGGCATGTATTTATGCTGAGAGGGGCTATGTTGAAAGGAGGTTTGTGGGGCAAGATTTATTGCCCTATTGTGATGGGTGAATGAAATTCCCTTCCAGAGGTGCCCAAAATGGAAGGAGTCTACCCCTCCTACACATCTTCAATGGCTTCGTGATATTATGTCTTATTTATAACCATATATAACCATATAACAATCACAGCACGGAAACAGGCCATTCCGGCCCTCCTAGTCTGTGCCGAACTCTTAATCTCACCTAGTTCCACCTACCCGCACTCAGCCCATAACCCTCCACTCCTTTCCTGTCCATATACCTATCCAATTTTACCTTAAATGACACAACTGAACTGGCCTCTACTACTTCTACAGGAAGCTCATTCCACACAGCTATCACTCTCTGAGTAAAGAAATACCCCCTCGTGTTTCCCTTAAACTTTTGCCCCCTAACTCTCAAATCATGTCCTCTCGTTTGAATCTCCCCTACTCTCAATGGAAACAGCCTATTCACGTCAACTCTATCTATCCCTCTCAACATTTTAAATACCTCGATCAAATCCCCCCTCAACCTTCTACGCTCCAATGAATAGAGACCTAACTTGTTCAACCTTTCTCTGTAACTTAAGTGCTGAAACCCAGGTAACATCCTAGTAAATCGTCTCTGCACTCTCTCTAATTTATTGATATCTTTCCTATAATTCGGTGACCAGAACTGTACACAATATTCCAAATTTGGCCTTACCAATGCCTTGTACAATTTTAACATTACATCCCAACTTCTGTACTCAATGCTCGGATTTATAAAGGCCAGCGTTCCAAAAGCCTTCTTCACCACCCTATCTACATGAGACTCCACCTTCAGGGAACTATGCACTGTTATTCCTAGATCTCTCTATTCCACTGCATTCCTCAATGCCCGACCATTTACCCTGTATGTTCTATTTGGATTATTCCTGCCAAAATGTAGAACCTCACACTTCTCAGCATTAAACTCCATCTGCCAACGTTCAGTCCATTCTTCTAACCGGCATAAATCTCCCTGCAAGCTTTGAAAGCCCACCTCATTATCCACAACACCTCCTACCTTAGTATCATCAGCATACTTACTAATCCAATTTACCACCCCATCATCCAGATCATTTATGTATATTACAAACAACATTGGGCCCAAAACAGATCCCTGAGGCACCCCGCTAGTCACTGGCCTCCATCCCGATAAACAATTATCCACCACTACTCTCTGGCATCTCCCATCTAGCCACTGTTGAATCCATTTTATTACTCCAGCATTAATACCTAACGACTGAACCTTCTTAACTAACTTTCCATGTGGAACTTTGTCAAAGGCCTTGCTGAAGTCCATATAGACTACATCCACTGCCTTACTCTCGTCAACATTCCTCGTAACTACTTCAAAAAATTCAATAAAATTTAAAATTAATTCAAAATTTAAATTTAGAAAAAGATCAGCTGCTCAGTCTTTAATTCGAAACAAACTTTTTATGATATCTGGGGACCTTTCCTAAATTACTTTTCCAATTTATAAAGTATAACAGTTTTTTTCTTTGGTAGTTGGTAGGGGGTTGACTTTTTATATAAAAAAATTATTTTATGATGTATGAACTGTCTTTAAATTTTTGATTACAGAGTGGTATACCTTTATGTGTTATGCTATAACATTTTGATCAATTTTATTACAATATATGAATGTACACAAGTTATGTTGAGATGTATCTATGTGTTGCACTCTGTAAATCTTGTTTTTTTTTCTTCTAAATAAAGAATATTGTAAAAAAAAAGGAATGTTGTTCCACCCTTGGACTTGATAGAGCAAATCCAGCTGATTATATCAGTTCTTGTGAAATCTTCATCACCATCCACACCCTTATAGCAATAAATCAAACCTACATTCCTTTCGTGACAATTCCGGTTAAATTTATTATCAAAGCACGTACACGTTACCACATACTTCGCAGAGATTCAAAACTTTCAGCCGTTCAGAAGAAGAAAAAAACACAACAGAATTTACTTAAAAATATGCAGGAAGAGTCAAAGACGGAGAAACAACCAATGGTCTGGGAAAATAAAGTTGGCAAATAAAAACAATATGACGATGTGTAGGTTGTGGAATCAGTTGTGGTTGTCGGATTACAACTGTTTCTGATTACAACTGCCAGACTAAAAGAGTCCAGTATCCCTCTCACCGATGGAGAGGTGAGAAGAGGGCATATCCTGAATGGTCGTCATCCTTGGTGAAGGATGCTGCTTCCTTGTGCCTCTGGTCCATGTCAATGTATTCAATGGTGTGGAGAGGTTTGTCTGTGATGGACTGGGCTGCATCCACCTCTATCTCTTCACTTCCTCTTCACTAGGTTATTTAAGTAACAATTACAGCAGGTCATCCAGGAATATCATAAAGTGGAGCAAATTGATTAAATCGGATGTGTAAATGGATTGGGGAGTTGGTTAAAAGTCTGAAAGGCTAAAATTGCAATTGTCACTCCACTCTTCAGGAAGGGAAGGAATCAACAGCTTGAGCTGAGTGTTGATGTTGGAGTCAATTAGTCAGGATGAAGTTCTGGGCTGTTTGGAGACTCATGAAGAAAATAGGCCAACGTCTGGACAGTTTCTCTCAGGGAGAATCTTGCCTGATAGATCTGTTGGAATTCGTTGAGGAAATAGCAAGCAAGAGCACATGTCGAAAGCTGCCAAATGTTTATCATATGTTAACCCTTTCATATCCACAATCATCCTCGTGAACCCGGAATCAACCAGAAAGGACAAAAGTACCCAACAAAGCAGTGCCCCAATAGCTGTCAGGTCTGGTCACTGCAGAGGAGACTGGATACAGTCGGTGACCCCGATAAACTCACGAGCGGATTGTCATCTCCCCTGGGGGGACTCTTTGGAACCTTGAATATTGGTAGGTAAGGAGGTGAATTGTCATCTCCCCTGGGGGGACTCTTTGGGACCTTGAATATTGGTAGGTAAGGAGGTGAATTGTTATCTCCCCTGGGGGGGACTCTTTGGGACCTTGAATATTGGTAGGTAAGGAGGTAAATTGTCATCTCCCCTGGGGGACCCTTTGGGACCTTGAATATTGGTAGGTAAGGAGGTGAATTGTCATCTCCCCTGGGGGACTCTTTGGGACCTTGAATATTGGTAGGTAACAAGGTGAATTGGCAGGTGTAACACTTGTTGAGACACGAGGTAGATAACAAGCAGAGATTGGACAAACGTGTTGTTTTCTCTGGAGCTGCGGAGGCTGAAGGATAACTTAACGAACTTTTGTAAGATTACAGAGTCACAGATAGAATAAGCGATTGGTTTTGTTGTCCCAAGAGTGCAATAACACAGACTAGATGATATGCATGTGCGCCAAGAGTGTTTAAGTTGAAAGGAGGTGTGCGGGGCAGTTTTTGTTGACACATTGTGGTGCCCTTCCAGGGGTGATACTCGAGGCAAATACAACAAAGGGGACCAAGAGACGCTTAAGTATTTACATGAATGTGAAGAAAATGGACAAGTGGGGACTTTGAGCTCACCAACTAAGTTTTCCTGACCTATGAAGGGTCAAAGAACAGGAAATACAAGACCAGTGAAAAAGGACTTTCTTCTGCAGGCCGCATGTTCCTCGTAGTCCCGTTTCCAACCTCACATCTGCGATAGTTGGTCTCCTACAGAGTTACACCCGCCTGCACACTTGAAGCGTCTGCTTTTATGCTCCTTTCTTACAATTCAATTCTTGTATTCCAGTGTTATTGGCTGTAGGTCATGTAGGCCAGTCCCACACGGCACGTGGTTTTTCAGGGTCCATAAGAAGATTTCTTTGGGAGATGACAAATCCCAACTGGGGATGTGGAACCCACACTTCTCTATTTTCACAGACAGGCGATTCCTGAACAGGCACTGAAGAACCGGACTTACATCTGTTACCTGCTCCCCATAAGAGTTTCAAAAGATCAGAATGTCATCGAGGTGCACGAACTCGAACTTGTCAAGCATTCCCCTCAGAATGTCATTAATAAATGTCTGAAAGACAACTGGATATTATCAATCAGCATTCATAATGATCTGTCGGGGCATTAAAAGCTGTCTTCCACTCGCCCCCTTAATGAATACGAATTAAGTTAGAGGCATTCCTCAGGTTCAGTTTTACGAGAATAGTTGCCCCTTGCAGTGATTCAAACACTGTGTTAGTTATTGACAAGTGGGAGTGATTCACACTGTTATTTTTGTTAAAGCCACTTTAATTAATGCAACCTGTCAGACGCCCATCTTTCTGATTACACAAAGAACCCTGCTCCCGCTAGGGAAGTGCAGGATCTGAAAAACCCTGCGGAAAGAGCCTCTTGAATATACTTGTCCTTGACCAGTATTTCGGGTCCTGAGGGAGAGAAGGAGTCTTCCATGCGCTGGGCAGGTCCCTAAAATAGACAGTGGGGTATTTCCACGTTGTCTCTTTCTGCACCTGAATCATTCCGTCTACTCACACTCACGTCCCAGTGGGATTTTGTACCGCTCGGTAAAATCGGAAGACATTCTTCCAAAAGACAGAAAGAATCTGGAGCTAATTGTTTTAGTTGTTTTTGTTTGTGAAGAATGGATCTCTGTTGCACCTTATTCAATGTTAATGTACTGTTCACTTTCTCACACAGGGGGTCCTGAACAATATTCAATATTAAAATTCCGGCTCAACAACACCCTGTCCAATTGTATTTCTAAACCAGAACCCCTTACATACCGAGCGGACTAAACAAACACACAGGCCGGTATCCCAGCAACAGTAAGGACTTGCAGCCGAAGCAGACAAACAGGTTTGGTAAAACAATGCCGAGGACTGTTGGGAGTTGGGCAGAGCACTCCGGGGTGGGGTGGGGTGGGGTGGGGTGGGGGAGGCACAGAATCCCAACTTTAAACGGAGCCCGTCGGAGGGGCGAACAGCAGATTCTCTTGAGAAAGCGGCAGGACAGTGTTGTCTCTCCCAGTCCATAACAAATAACCCCACCACTGATAATTTTAAACTTTAAAATGGATTTAATGAGGAGGAAGAATCGAATAAAGACATGTGACGGATCTGGACAATAAAGTGGTGTCGAAATCAAAGTGGCAGGGTCAAGGAAGGCGGTATCGGTAAACATAGAGTGGTATTTTCCCCCTACACACATCATAACATTCTTATAACGAAGCTGGTAGGGGGTTGAAGAAAGCGGATGGTATTCTGGCCTTCATTAGTCGGGGCATTTATCTCAGAACTATGTCGTGGGTCTCGAAAAGTCCACACTTCTTCAGGAGCCTGATGGCTGTAGATAACGACTGGTCGTGGAGACCAAGAAGTCTCCAGATGTAGTGGTGAGAAGAGGGCATATCCTGAATGCTGGGCGTCCTCGATGATGGATGCTGCTTTCTTGAGGCAGTGGTCCATCTGAATGTGTTCAATGGTGTGGAGAGGTTTGCCTGTGATGGACTAGACTCTGTCCTGAAGGAAATGGGGAGGAATTTCTTTATGAAGAGTGTGGTGAATCTGTGAAATTTCTCTTCACAGACGGCGGCGGAGGCCTTATCACTCGGTGTATTAAGGCAAAGGTTGATCGTTTCTGGATTGGTCAATGTGTGAAAATTATGGGAGAAGGCAGAAGGATGTGGTTGAGAGGGCTAATAAATTTGCCATGATGGAACGGCTGAGCAGAAGTAATGGAACAAATGACCTAATTCTGCTCCTGTGTCTTATGGTTTAGTGCTCTCATTGATTTTGGAAAACAATTATCTAACCCACTTTATTTGAGACACAGGTGTGGGGAAATGGAATTGTAGACACTGTAAGGAATGGTGTTGGTAGTAAACAGGAGGTTTGTGAAGTACTGTGTAAATGGGAAAGTTCCCTCATGCAGACCATAGCACACCAGGAGAACAGTGAAAGCTGATCTACCAGAGTATGAAGTTAGTACAGCTTTTACATTCCCATTTAACAAAATTACCAGTAAAGCTCAATTTTGATAGCAGAAAGAATTCATGAAGTAACAGTCTAGGTCCTGAAGATTGAATAAAATGTTTACACAGGTCTAACAGTACAACAAATTCTCTATGACAACCAACTGGTGTGACTATAATGTCATTAATGCAGTTCCTGAAACTTGGGGGTCGTCACTGTTCCAACATAATGTTACCTGCACTTTGACATCACTCTAGTATCATTTATTTGAGCACGACAGCACAAAAGGCCATTCAGCCCGTCTAGTCCTTACTGAACTATTATTCCGCCTGGTCCCACCGACCTGTACTGGCCCATACCCCTGCTACACATGTAGTCATCCAAACCTCTCATCAATGTTCAAATTGATCGTCCGCTGGCAGCACATTCCACACACACCACACTCTCAGTGAAGGAGTGCCTTTAAATTGTTCACATTTCAACCTTAAACTACCATCTCTAATATTGAATTTTTTGAGGATGTGACAAAGTGTATTGAAGTTAGAGCAGTGGATGGGTGTATTCAGAGAGTCAGGAGGCATGGGATGCAGGGAGACAAGGCTGTGTGGATGCAGAATTGGCTTGTCTCCCAGAATTGGAGGTTGGATGTAGATAGAGGGTATTCTGCATAGAGGTCAGTGACATGTGGTGTTCTGCAGGGATCTGCACTGGACCATTGTTCTTTGCGATTTTTATAACAGTCAAATGCACACAAAATGCTGAAGGAACTCATCAGATCAGGCACCATCTATGGAGATGAATAATTAGTTAATGGTTCAAGGTCGAGACCCTTCTTGCAGACTGAAAAGGAAGGGGTCAGATGCGAAAATAAGAATGGCGTGGGTATGGAAGGTGCACAAGTGGGCAGGGATTAGGTGAGTTGAAATGTGAGTGGTTGGGTGAAGGGAAATGAAGTAAGAAGTTGGGAGGTGATAGGGAGAAGAGGTAAACAGATGAAGAAGGAATCTGTTCGAGAGAGAAGCGTGGAATAGATGAATGAGAAGGTGGGGGGGGGGTGTACCAGAGGAAGGTGATGGAGATGTGAGGAGAAGACAGGAAGAGACAGGGGAGCCGCAATGGAGAATAAGAGAAGGCAGAGGCAGGGAAAATTTCTCAGAAGTTGGGGAAGACAATGTTCATGCTGGAAGGTTGGAGTTTTGGCAGCCGGAGTGTGATGTTACTCTTCCAACTGGGGAGACCATGAACAGGCATGTTTTAATGACAATGGGGAATTACAGCAGATCAGGCAGCATCTATGGAGATGAATGATAAGTCTACGGTTCAGGTCGAGACCCTTCTTGCGGACTGGAAAGGAAGGAGGCAGAAGGGAGAATGAGAATGGTTTGGGAGGGGAGGGAATACAAGCAGACAGGTAATAGATAAGTGGGTGAAGGAAGAGAAATGAAGTAAGAAGATGGGAGGTGATAGGGAGAAGAGATAAACATCTGAAGAAGGAATCTGAGAGGAGAGGAATGCAGACAATTGCAGAAACGTAAGGAGGAGAGGTATCTGAGGAAGGTGCTGGAGATGTGAGGAGAAGACAGGAGGCGAAAGGAAAGCCAAACTGGAGGAGGGGAGAATTTTCTGTAAGTTGGGGAAATCAATATTCATGCTGTAATGTAGGCAGCCGGAGTATGATGTTGCTCCTCCAACCGGGGAGTAGGGTCATTGTGGCAGAAGGGTAGTCCATGGACAGGCATGTTGGAATGGGAATGGGATGTGGAATTACAATGGGTAGCCAACAGGAGATGCTGTCCATCAGACCGCATTACATAGGAGCAGCGTTAGGCCATTCAGTCCATCGAGGCCGCTCCGCCAGTCCTTCATGGCTGATCCCAAATCCCAATCAACTAAAATACGCCTGCTTGCTTGTCATATCCTTCGAGGTCCTGACTAGTCTGGAAATATCAATTTCCGCTTGAAATGTACCCATGGACTTGGTCTCCACCACATTCCACAGATTTGTTACTTTGACTAAAAAGAAACAAATCTTCCTTCCCTCTGTTCTAAACGGTCTCCCCTCAATCTGGAAGCTCAGCCCTTTAGTTCGGGATACCCCCACCACAGGAAACATCTCTCCGCATCCACCACGTTTCAACATTCGGTACGTTTCAGTGAGATACCCTGAATTCTTCTAAATTCCAGCTGCCAAACGCTCCTCATATGTATATCCCTTAATCATCCCCATGAACCCGGAATCATATGCCATGGTGAATATAGCAAAGTTACTGAACAAAATTTTCCCCAGTAGTTATCAGGTCTGGTTACTGCAGAGGAGACTGGAAAGAGTCCCTGTCCCCAACAATCTCACAGGTGAAGGGTCACCTCTCCTGGGGGATACTGTTTCTGACCTTGAATATTGGTATGTGAGTAGGTGAATAGGCATTTGTAGCACTTGCTGAGATCTGACGTTGATTATAAGCAGAGTTTGACCAAACATGTTGTTTTCTCTGGAGTTGTGGAGGCTGAAGGGAGATTTAACAAATCTTTGTACGATCACAGAGTTATAGAATAGACAACTGGCGTAGTTGTCCCGGGACTGAAATATCACAGACTAGCAGGCATGCATTTACACTGAGGGGAGTTAATTTGAATGGAAATATGCCGGGCAAGTTTTTGTTCACATATTTTGGTGGGTGCATGAAATGCCCTTCCAGGGCTGATACTCGAGGCAAGTATGACAGAGGCGATAAAGTCCCTTTTAAATAGGTGTTTGAATGAGCAGGGAATGGACAAGTGAGGGTATTATATCAGCCAATGGCATTAGTTTAGTGGGGCATTAAATGATACTTTAATGATGTTTCTGGACTGCATTGTTCAGTGTTCGATGTTGATCGGAATGTTGTTCCACCCGGGGACTGGATACAGCAAATCCGGCTGATTAAATCAGTTCTTGTGAAATCTTCATCACCATCCACACCCTCATAGCAATAAATCAAGCCTACATACTTTCTTGACAGTTCCACGCAAATTTATTATCAAAACCCGCATACATTACCACATACCTCATGGGCAGATTCCATTTCTTGTAGCTGCTTAGAAGAAAAATAAACACAACAGAATTTAATAAACACTTCGCAGGGAGAGTCAAAGATGGAGAAACAACCAACGTACAGGGAAAATAAATTTGCAAATAAAAAAAAATATGACGATGAAATTGAGTTGTAAGTTCCTTGAATGTGAGTCTGTAGGTTGTGGAACGAGTTGAGATTTGTTGGTGATTTAAGTTAGCCACAGTGGTTCAGGAGCCTGATGGTTGTAGGGGAACAACTGGTCCTGAACCTGGTGGCGGCGGACCATAAGGGCCCAATATCCCTCTCCCAGATGTAGTGACGAGAAGAGGGCATGTCCTGAATAGTGGGCGTCTTTTGTCAGTATTCCCTGGGAATGTATACAATGGTGTGGATGGGTTTGTCTGTGATGGACTGGGCTGTATCCACCCCTTTCACTACACTTTCTCTTCACTAGATTGCTTTAGTAAACATGACAGGAGGTCATCCAGGAATACAATACCTCACATCTGCGATAGTTAGTCATAAATATTCATTCTGACCTGTCGGGGTATTAAAAGCTGCCTTCCGCTCATCCCCTTTATGAATGCGAATTCAGTCAGAAGGGTTCCTCAGGTTCAGTTTTGTGACAATAGTTGGAATAGTCTTGGGAAATTTCCCGGGATCATCATAGGTCAAAAACTTGGGAATGTCAGAGGCAGACTCGGAAACAGGGATTACAGTCTCGGGAACTCGGTAAGCTTCTGGGAGTCAGCCCAGGATGCTGCCATTGGACCTAACGGGACCTTGCTATGAAAACCATGGATACCGTCAGGTGAGATTGTCCTCAGGGGAAGAGATAAGGAGAGGTCTATCGGTAACCTCAGGGTCCATCAAACATGACACACGTTTCCTGGCTCAAGATGTTGCTTGTCAGGAGCAGAGGCTCTCAAAGGGTAACCGAACTTAAAGGTTGGTACTCCTACTGGTCGGGTCACCCGCAGATCTAAAAAAATACCTGTGGAAACAAAGTCTATAAACGGCCGGAAGGGCCAGTTCCTTGGTTCCCCAGGCCAGGTACCCCAAAGACTGAGGGATGAGGAGGTATCTTCGAAACTGTCTCTATACTCCCTTTACCAACCAGTACACCTTTGGACTGTGGGAGGAGATCGGAGCAACCGGAAGGAACCCACACCGGCACAAGGAGAATGTACAAACCCATTAAAGGCAGCGTCCTATCTGAAACCCTGTACTGTATGGACCCGGTACTGTAAAGCATTGTCACCACTACGCTACCGTGCTGTCTCGTAAACCGGAGTAGGGTCGAATGACAATTATACTTCAAAATGAACTTGAGGATCATCGACTGCAGCGCTATCACTTGGAAGGGGGTGTGCTTTCACTGTGTGATGCACCATCAATAACTCTCCGAGATGTGAGGCGACATATTGGTTTTATTGACTGGAAGAAAGAAGAAGCAGTAAATAACCACCATACTAAATCCAGGAGACTGAGGGCCGGGCTCAGGCCTCAATCGCCTTTATACCGGGGTCTGTGGGAGGAGCCACAGGAGCAGTCAGCAGGGGGGCGTGTCCATACAGGTATATGTAGTTCAGCACACTGTGTCTATTCTGCCCCTGAATCTCTCCGTCTACTCACACTCACGTCCCAGTGGGATTTTGTACCGCTCGGTAAAATCAGAAAACATTCTTCTAAACGACACAACGAATCTGGAGCAGATTGTTTTACTTTTTTTTGTTTGTAAAGAATGAATCTCTGTTGGAGCGTGTTTAATGCACTGTTCACTTTCTGACACAGGGGGTCCTGAAACAAAATCAATATTAAGATTCCGCCTCACCAACACCCGATCCAATTGTATTTCTAAACCCGAACCCCTTGCATACATTGAGCGGAATAAACAAACACACAGGCCGGTATCCCAGCAACAGTAAGGACTTGCAGCCGAGGCAGACAAACAGGTTTGGTAAAACAATGCCGAGGACTGTTGGGGGTTGGGCAGAACACTCCGGGGTGGGGGGAGGCACAGAAGCTCATGTTTACACGGAGCCCTCCTGAGGGCGAAAAGCAGATTTCCTTGACAGTGTGTAACTGTGGGGGCTCTCCCAGTCCACGAGTAATAACCCCATACTGAGCATACACGTAACTTTAAACATTAAAATGGGTTTAACGAGGTGGAAGATCCCAATAAAGACATGTGCGGTGCCTGGATAATGAGGACGTGAGCCAATTCAAAGTGGCAGGGTGAAGGGATACGGTTTATCCACCAGGAGGTCACAAACAAGGGGGATATTTCCCCGCTGCCGCATCATCACATCCTTACCATGAAGCTGGTGGTGTGTTTCAGAATGCGTATGGTGTGTTGGCCATCAGTCGTGGCATTTATCTCAAGAACCATGTTGCAGCTCTCCAAAAGTCTTGTTAGACAACACTGAGAATTTTGTGTCGGGTCTCGTCTCCTCCTGATAGGAAAGACGTGGATGTCTTTCGAGAGGCAGAGGGATTTTACCAGGGCATGTTTAGTTTTCGCTGTGTGCTGGTGTACGGCTGAATCACGACAAGCTGGTACTTGAACCTGAAGCGGTCGGGGAAAGGCTGCTGGAATGTAAACATCCCTTACTGCAGACCAGCCAGCTCTACATTAACCCTCCTCTTCCCGCGGCAGATTCCTACACTTCTGAATGTGAAGACATTTGAGGATTCTGTACAAAACCGGGCCCCGATGGTTACGCTGTGGATAAAATCTTCTGGAATGATGAGAGCTGGATTGTTGTTACCTGTGAGACTGGCCACACTGAGGGTTGAAGGCTGATCATCAGCAGACATCCTACCATCGTGATGTAGGAGCCACACAACATGTTTAAATGACAAAAACACAAAGTAAAAAGCAAACTAAAATATATCTGAATCGCTGCTGCCTGTCGGTTACTGGTTCATATCCGCTTTACCTGGGGAGAATCACCGTGAGAGGGCAGAAATGCGGGATCCACTGTCATAGAGCCGCTGCTGACCCTGGTGAACATAGAATCATAGAACCGAAACAGAACATTCGGCCCATCTAACTGGTGCCAAACTACCATGCTGCCTAGACCCATGGACCCGGTACCCCTCTTATACATGTACCTATCCAGATTAATCTTAAACGTTGAAATCAAATCCGTTTCCACCACTTGCGCTGGTCACAAACCGAGTGGCCAAGTCCTGCTCCTATATATTATGGTCTATGGTCAGACATCCCTCAAAGTAGCTGGTGAAGTTGTTAGACAAAAGACCATGTTACAAAGCATTAGGCCGTTTGGCCCATCGAATCTGTCCTGCCGTTCCGTCATGATTGATTTCTTCTCCTGTTGGATCTCTCTTCAATTTCTCATCCCACTGTTCTATAGGGAGTCAGACATAATGTGTGACCTTAATTCAAAGATATTAGCTTGTCTTAGACGACAAGCTCAGAAATACTAAGGAAACCATATACAGAGCTGAGAAACAATGCTATTTCTAAGACCTGTAAGGCAAAGACATAAAAGATGGTGCTTCTTAAGTCTATTATTTTGATAATAAGATAAAAAGACTATTTAAAATATACTAATGAATGAATTAATAAATAGGCTAATGAACTCTTCCCGGGCTGCCAGCCAAGTACAGATATCGATTTTAACCGGTATTCGATGAGAACTCTGCCGGCTTCATCGGGGATGATGCAGGGGCAAATCTGGTCCAATGGACATGCCCAGGCATCATCATCTGGAGTCATTTCAGCTCGCTTGCAGTGGCTGGCGTCTATCCACATACTTTTAACTTCTACCTGAACTGCTGAATGGCTAATCAACCGTACTTGGTAAGGACCTTCCCACCGAGCTTCCAGGGATTCCTTATGCGGTTTCCTGACCAGGACCAAGTCGCCATGAATCAAGGTATGTCCTCCCGCTAATAGACCACTTCAAGCAGCAGAAACCGGCTGAGAATCAGACTGAACAGATCTGTCAGTTTTGCAAAATTGTCTACTAAACTATCTGACATAACATGTCTGTCAGCCGCTCTGAGATCGAGAGCTTCCTGTAGTGACAGAGGTCGTCCCGTCACCACTTCTAATTGCCTACATTTCGTTCTCATTGTTGGGGCTGCACTGATGCTCCACTTCCTCAAACGGGGGCCATGGTACGTCTTCCTTGTGAGAGTTGGTCAGCCGTTGTTTGATGATGCCCATTTATTCCATCAACTTGTCTTGATCACTCTGGTGGATGTGGACAGTGAAAAGCCATTCAATATTCATCATTCAACATGATTATTGACAAACATTTCCAGTGAGATGTGTCTTTGGTTTAAAGTCAATGGACCACGGCCATCCCATCGAGGAATATATTCCTGAATGGGGGTTCTGACTGTGTGTGTGACAGTAGGTTTTCTTGCTGGGATGGCTTCTACCCATCCTGTAAATGTGTCCACTGCTAATAGATATGAATATCCTCGGCTCGTTGGTGAAGTGACGTCATCCACTTGCAGATGTAAAAATGCATCAGGTGGGCAGCAGAGTTTGGTTGAGGTAGCTTCCCCGGTGATCCAGGCCTGTTTTCTGTTTCATACATCTCTCAACTGTCAGTCGGGCTTGCATCATGAACTATGGATTTCACCTCCACTGGAAAAATCCGTCAATTACCTTTTGCACTCGAGTGTGTCCTCAGGAGTGGATTAGCCGAGCGAGATAAGGAAGCAGTTCAGCTGGCGCTACCAGACTATGAGTATTACCCCAGTCAGCGTCAGAAAAGTTTCTGTTATTCCCACTCTCTGTCTGCTGCCAATCAGCCAATGCTTTATCCATCTAGTATCATTCCTGAAATACCCTTCACTCTTATTTTCTTTAGCAGCCTCACCTTGTCAAAGGTTCTGAGAATCCAAGTGCACAATACCTACCACTTTTCCTGTCATGCTTTTTAAAGTCCTCAACGAAGTCAAACTGATTCGTCAGGCTAAGGTTTCTCTTCAGGGAACTCTGCAGTCTCTGGCCTATTTTCTTATTTGGCTCCAAGTACCCCGAACCCTCATCCTTACTAATCGACTCCGACATCTTCCCAACCTCTGAGCTCAGCTACTCACTCCTTCCCTTCTTGAAGCATGGAGTGACATTTGCAATTTTAGACTTTCAGACATTTAATCCTAACTTCCTTTGCACATCACCATCAAATCTCAACTGATTCCTCAAATGACAGCCTTTACAACTCAATGTTATCATCATTTTTGTTTTATTTGCACCCTTTATTTTCACTGCACATCAGTTGTTTCTCTATCTTTGTCTTTTCTTGTGTAGTTTTAATAAAATTGGTTGTGTTTTTTTCATACAGTATAAGCAGCAACAATAAATTGATTCTCCATGAAGTATGTGATTTGATAATAAATTTACCTAGAACTGCTAAGAAAGGATTGTTGGCTTGATTTATTGCTAAAAGCGTTTGAACGATGATCACGGTTTCAAAAGAACAGATGCAATCAGCCAAATTTGCTATCTGCCAATATAATGTCCTTAATTGTCCATTCCCTGCACATTCATCTACCTATTTAAGAGCCTCTTGATCCCGCCTGCCATATTTGCCTCCAGTATCACTCCTGGAAGGGCATTTCATTCACCCACCACAGTGTGTCAACAATAAATTGCCCCGCACACCTCCTTTCAGCTTAAACCATCTCAGCTAAATGCTTGCCGCCCAGTCTGTGATATTTCAATCTTGGGACAACAAAACCAATTGTCTATTCTGTCTGTGACTCTGTAATTTTACAAACATTTGTTAAATCTTCCTTCAACCTCCACAGCTCCAGAGAATACAAGTTTGTCCAGTGTCTGCGTATAACCTACGTTGCGTCTCAACAATTGTTACACCTGCCCATTAACCTCCTCACATACCAATATTCTAGGTCCTAAACAGTGCCCCCAGATGAGGTAACACTTCGCTTGTGAGTTTGACCAACTGTTCTCCGTCCCCTCTGCAGTGACCAGATCTGAGCACTAGAGGGAACTACTTTTCTTCTTTCCGGGTGATTCCGTGTTTACGAGGATAATTCCGGGAACGAAGAAGTTAACGTATGAGGAGCGTTTGGCATTTGGGCCTGTACTCCCTGGAATTTAGGTGAATGCTGGGGGGGGGGGGGGGGGGGGCGGTCATTGAAAACTACCGAGTGTTTGAAAAACTAAATAAGGTCGATGTTGAAAGAATTTTTCCTGTGTTGGGGGAACTACATGACAGAGCCTCAAAACTGAGGGTATTTTTTAGCCAGAGAATAATGGATCTGTGGAATGTGCTGGAGGTCAAGTCCGTGGGTAGATTTAAAGTGGAAGTTGACAGTTTCCTGTCTGCTCTGGACGTCAAAGCATATGGCGAAAAGATATGGAGTTGTTTGGGATCCGGAGTCAGCCATGCAGTGATAGTGGAACAGACTCGATGGGTTGAATGGCCTAATTCTTCTCCTACGTCATGTGATCTTATGAAAAGCACCTCCTGTTGGCTGCTCATTGTAATTCCACTTCCATTCCCATTCCAACATGCCTGTCCATAGCCTTTCCTACCGCCACAATGAGATGACTCTCAGGTTGGAGGAGTAACATCATACCCTGACTGCCTACCGACCTTACAGCATGGACACAGATTTCCCAACTTCCAAGAATTTCTCACCCCCCCCCCCCCATTCTCCATGTTGGCTCCCCTCTCATCTCACCACATCTCCGGCAACTTTATCTGGTACCTCTCCTCCTTATCATTTTCCCATGGTCCACACTCCTCTTCCATCAGGTTCCTTCTTCAGCTGTTTATCTCTTCTCCCTATCACCTCCCAGTTTCCAACTTCACATCCTTTCTCCCAACCACTCACCTTTCCCCTCATCTATCACCTGCCCCCTTGAACTCCTTCCACTCCCACACCGCGCTTATTCTCCCTTCTGCCCCTTTCCTTTCTACTCTGCAAGAAGGGTCCCGACCTGAACCAGTAACTCATTATTCATCTCCAGAGATGCTGCCTGATCTGATGAGTTCTTCTAGCATTTTGTGTGTATTACACTGTTATATAAATAGGAAAGAGAAAATCCCTGCAGAGCACCACCTCCAGGCAGAATACTCTCTATCTGCACCCACCCTCTACCTTTTATAGAGAAGACAATTCCGTATCCACACATCCCAGAGTGGATCCCTGCAGAACACCACATGTCACTGACCGCCAGGCAGAATACCCTCTATCTGAACCACCCTCTACCTTCTATGGAGAAGAGAATTCCGTATCCATACATCCCAGTGCAGATCCTTGCAGAACACCGCATGTCACTGACCTCCAGGCAGAATCCCCTCTATCTGAACCACCCTCTACCGTCTATGGAGAAGACAATTCCGTATCCACACATCCCATGCCTCCTGACTCTGAATGAGCTTACCATGAGGAACTGATGCCTTGTTAATATCCATATACACCACATCCACTGCTCTAACTTCATCAATACACTTTGTCATATTCTGAAAGAATTAAATCCAGATGTTTACAAAGATGTTACTGACACCAGAAGCTCTTGGTTATAGGGAAAAATTGAATGGGTTAATTTCAGTTCGAAGGAGAGGTGATTTGATAGGTGTGTATATTTTACGAGGGTATAGATAGGGTGGCTAAAATTTTCCAGTTAGCTTGGGTGAACTACATGCGGAGATGATCGGTTAAGGGTGAAAGGTGAAAATTTTAAGGGAACATTCTCACTGAGAGTGTGGTGGGTGTGTGGAACGAGCTGCCAGCAGAAGTTCAACATTGACTAGAGTTTTGGATGACTACATGTGTGGGAGAGTTCAGTACAGATCGGTGGGAGCAGGCAGAGTAATAGCTCGGCAAGGTCCAGACCGGCTAAATGGCCTGTTCTGCGTTGCAGTGTTTAAAAAAAAGATGCTAATGTGAAGGGAAACTGCTGGCAAGGTCTAGAAGTAGAGACATGGATTGGAGCAGTGGCGACACCCAAGTTTCAGGAACTTCACTGATGATATTATAGTGTGTATCACTTGTTGTCATAGAGAACTGGCTTTGCTGTTAGACCTGTGCATCAGCATTTTATTCAGCCAACAGGACCTAGTCTGTTACTTCTTTAAGTCTTTCTGTAACCACCAACATTCTCGGTTGCCGGTGTCAAATTGCTGTTAGTGACATGATCATCATTGTGAGGTAAGTCTAGTGTCTGTAGTGTGTCCGTCTTGTTGGATGCAATTGACCCAGATTTGTTTTTCAGCTGAGCATCCAATATCTGGTCCACGTGCCGTCTCCATACAGGGTCTCCAGCATCCACTGGTCCTCTCGGTAATCACCTGCTAGGACCTTTTCTCCAATCTCGAAGTTCCGTGCTGATCTGCTGGAAACTGGCTCAACTGCACTTCCTCCATAGATCCGGTTTCAGGATGTCTCGGCAAGATCTCAGACTCCTGTTCATGAACATCATTGCAGGTGTTTGATTTGTCGTCGCATGGACTGAGTTCCAATGCACTAAAAAGAAAAAAGCTGTTCACCTTGTGCTTCAGACAAATGTCCTCCTTGTCCATAGTTTTGTTCGAATGCTTGGAGGTTTGGATAAAACTTTCAACAAACCCATTCGTTTCTGTGTGGTGGTGAGCTGATTTGAAATATCTGATGCCATTTCCCTGCATGAATAGTCTAAACTCCCCTGACGTCTATTCTGGTCGATTGTCACACATAATTTGTTCACTATCAGCAACTTGTGGAGAAGTCAGTTGTCAGAGTGGAGGAAGAGCAGTGATTGAGTTCACTGGTATGACCTTATGCCACTTCGAATGAGCATCCACAGCAGCCAGAAACACGGAATCCATGAAAAGCCCAGCAAAGTCAATATGCACATCCATCCACAATGAAGACGGCCATTCCCACGATTGTAACGGTGCCTGTAGGGGTGCATTTTGAACTTCGTGGCATCCCAAACAGCTTTTGTCCAAGTCTTCAATCTATCTCCTATTCCTGGCCAACACACGTAGCTCCGGACGAGACTCTTCATCTTCACTGTATCCAGCTGTCTTTCGTGCAGAGTTTCTAATGCCCTGGTGCACAGTTTAGAGGGAAACACGGCACGAGGCACATCAGTGTTCTTTGACTTACCAACAGTTGGTCTCATCTCACTGAGAGCACTGGAAACATAGGGCTGCCTGTGAGCTGGCCGTTCTTGCATGGTGATTTCATAGACTTCCGACAATGTTGTGTCATTCCTTGTTTCTCTTTCTGTTACTGAATGTGTTACTGGAGTTGATACACCAATGAAGTCCCAAAACGTCGACTGCACTCTTTTCCATAGATGCTGCCTGGCCTGATGAGTTCCTCCAGCATTTTGTGTGTGTCGCTTGGACTTCCAGCATCTGCAGATTCTCTCGTTTTCCTTTAAAAAGGGAGCATGCCTTATGAAAAGGGAGCTTTGCATATGAGAATAGGGTTGAGTGAACACGGCCTTTCCTCCTTGGAGCGACAGAGGATGAGAGGTGACCTGATGGAGGTGTACAAGATTGTTATGGGTGATGAACAGACCTGATGGACAATGGGATGAAGAGTTAACCATCCCCCCCTGAGAAACACGAACTATTACTGTTGCTTTGCTGACCATGAGAAAGAGAGATGGAAAAACAAGCAAGAACATCGGCGACAGGTAAGAGAGAGGGGGAAATTGCTGATTAACCGTATTGTGACTCCTTTTTGAATTATTTACTGTTTCGCTGCAAGGACAATAATTTGCTCATAAACATTCCTCAGCGGACTGAAGGAGTGGCCTTATTTGATGGACACAGTCATTCAGGAGTGATGGATAGCTGAGTCCGCGTGAGTAGGGATAAAAGACAGGTCTGGAGAGACACCCTCCAGACATGCCAGTGGACACTGATTGAGTGTTGGAACCCACAAGAAAGGTGGGGGCTTCGGAGGTCGGTCAGTAAAGCTCACAGTGTTAAAACAGGGCCGGTGGGGACTTGTGTGTGTGTGTCCACTCATGCCAGAGTGACGAGTCCACCACAGAAGAACGGTCTAACAGAAGGACGGAGAGGTCATAACTGAATGACCACACTGATACAACGGATTAAGAAAGCAAAGGAAGGTTTGCCTGACTGTAGCTGTTACATCTCGCTCGCTCTCTCTCTCTCTCTCTCTCTCTCTCTCCGATTACAATACAACAACCATAATTACATCAGCACTCATGAACTGAACTGAACTTTATACTTTTCTATGACAATTTATTTACCCCTAGACATCGATAGAGCTTGTTTATTATTGATTATTATTATTCCTACACTTTTAGGTTTGTTACTGCTAACTTGTTTTATATGTATATTTGCATTATTGATATGGTCTTTGCTTATTTTTATTAATAAACACCTTTAGTTTGTTACCACCAGACTCCAACCAATTCTTCTTTCTCTGCTGGTTAGACACCCAGTTACGGGGTAGGTAACAAGATAATGAGAGTCATTGATCGTGGGGTTAGTCAGAGGCTTTTTCCCCAGGGCTGAAATGGCTAGCACGAGAGGGCATAGTTTTAAGCTGCTTGGAAGTAGGTACAGAGGAGATGTCAGTTGTAAATTTGTTTACCCAGATTGTGGTGAGTGCTTGGAATGGGCTGCCGGCGGCAGTGGTGGAGGCGGAAACAATAGGGTATTTTAAGAGACTCCTGGATGGGTATATGTAGCCTAGAAAAATAGAGCGCTATGGGTAAGCCTAGTTTGTTCTAAGGTAGGGACATGTTCGGAACAGCTTTGTGGGCCGAAGCGCTTGCATGGAGCTGTAGGTTTTCTGTGTTTCTATGTTACATACCTCGAGCAGACTAAGCAAACACACAGGCCGGTATCCTAGCAACAGTAAGGACTTGCAGCCGAAGCAGACAGACAGGTTTGGTAAAACAATGCCGATGACTGTTGGGGGTTGGGCAGAACACGCCGGGAGGGGGAGGCACAGAATCCTAACTTTAAACGGAGCCCGTCTGAGGGGCGAACAGCAGATTCCCTTGAGAAAGCCTCAGGACAGGGCCACACTATGTTGTCTCTCCCAGTCCATCAGTAATAACCCCACCAGCTGAACATACAGGTAACTTCAAACATTAAAATGAGGTTAATGAGGAGAAAGATCCCAATAAAGATACTTGGGGGACCTGGGTAATGAAGACGTGGGCCATCTCAAAGTTGGGATAGTGAAGGGATACGGTGTATCCACGAGAAGGTTGACAAACCTAGAGGGATATTCTCCCTGCTGCCCACATCATCACATCCTTACAATGAAGCCGGTCGGGTGTTTAAGAATGCGTATGGAGTGTTGGACTTCATTAGTCGAAACATTAATCTCAAGGGCCATGTTGAGCTCTCGAAAAGTCTAGTTAGACGACACTGAGAGTTTTGTGTCATTTCTGGTCTCATCCTGATAGGGAAGTCGTGGAGGTTTTAGAGAGGGAGAGTAGGAAATTTACCCAGGGCATTGTTTTGTTTCAGCCAGTATGCGGGTGTACGGCTGAATCACGGCAAACTGGAACTTGAACTTGAAACGGTCGGGGAAAGGCTGTAAACATCCCTCACTGTAGACGAGCCAGTTCTACATTAACCCTCCATCTCCCTCGGCAGATTCCTACACTTCTGAATGTGAAGACGTTGGAGGATTCCCTCAAAGCAGCTGCACAAGTTGATAGACCGAAAGGCCATGATAGAAAGGATCACAATGGGAACATTAGGCCCATCGAGTCTGCCTGCCATCCCACCATGACTGATTTCTCCTTCTGTGCACATTCTGTTTGATTTCTGATCCTCGGTTCTTCTGGGGCCGCGTCCGTATAGTGGCACAGTGGACAGAAGCTTCTGGAATGATGAGCTCGATTGTTGTTACCTGTGAGACTGGCCACACTCAGTGGGGAGGACTGATCATCAGCAGACACCCTCCCATTGTGATGTAGGAACCACGAGTCATATTTAAATGACAAAAACACAAATTTTAAACAAACAAATAAAAATAGCCGAATCAGACCGAATCGGTGGTCACTGATTCCTACCCGCTTTACCCTGGCCAAAGCAGCGTGAGGGAGAGAAATGCGGGACACACCGTTAAAGAGTCGCTTCTGACCGTGAACATAGAATTATAGAACCAAAAACAGGCCATTCATCCCACCTATCAGATGCCAACCTACCGTGCTGCCTCGACCCATCGACCGGATGCGTCGCTCCCCAAATCCCAGCCCTCATTAACTGTGCAGATCACTCTTAAATGTGGAAACCGAAGCCGCATCCACCACTTGCGCAGGCAGCCCGTTCCACACTCTCACCCCCTGAGTGAATGTTCCCCACCTCACCTTCCCCTTCGGCACTTCAATGGAAAAACTTCTGAAATAGCCTCTCACATTTTTGCAAGAGCGACCAGCCCCATTTATTGGGCACCAGGACACACCATCTTTAATTACCCACAAAGTTTATTGAAAACTGCACCCAAACTAGACCATGATGCACCCCACAATGTAGTTACAATCCTGTTACAAAATAAACATAATTATCTATCTGTATCCGGTATACAAACAACACATACACATTTACACATCCCCATCATGAGAGACATTGAATATTCCACCGTGTATGTTCGGAAAAGCACCACAAAGCCAACCCGGGCATATCAAACCGGTTTAAAACACTTTATTAAATATAACGGGGAAGACATTGAAGTGCATGCATTCAGCCAAACGACAAAAGAACGACAAGACAATATTTGCGTGTGTAAGGAGTGTGTTTATCGAGTGCTGCCCATCACAAGCCGAATGGCCAAATCCTGCTCCTGCACCTTATGGTCTCCCATCGTCATGGAGCCTCAAATCTGGCTGCACGTGTTCATAGACCGAAGGGCGATGAGATAAAGGAGCAAAATTAGAACATTCGGCCCTTCCAGTCTGCCTGCTATCCCATCATGACTGATTTCTTCTCCTGTGGAAACTATTTAATTTCTGATCCTTAGAGTTCTCCCGGGAGTTAAAAATAACGAGTGACATTAATTTCAAAATTTCGGTTTATCTTAGAGTACAAACAAACATACAAATCCTCAGCAAACTAAACAAAGAGCTGAGAACGATGGCAAGAAGTGTAAGGCAAAAAAAGTCAGCGCTTCTGAAAAATCTATCACTTCTATAATAAGATAAAGGAACTCACTTCGATGATGATGAAATAATTAACAGGATAATAAATTCTTCTCCTGCTTCCAGCTGGGTACAGGTGTCAACATTAACCGATGTTTCCATTACAAACTCTGCCATCTTCATCGGGGATGATGCCTGGGCATGTCTATTCCAGTGGTATATATATTTCCGTCAGCCGCCCCGATTAGACATGCCCAGGTGTCGTCCCTGACGAAGATGCAGAGTTTGGTATTGGCATGTTGATTGAAATAGACACCTCTACCCGGTTGGAAGCCTGAGAAGAGTTTAAACGTCATCTACGCCGAGAAAGCACTGGGTCCTTTATTTTAAATTAATACGCTGCATAATTTCAGAAAATGTAGCACATGTGTAATGTGCTCATCCTTAAACAATGAAAAGTGAGAAAGGTGATATATCGGTATGGAGAGACCACTGCACAGGATTGGAAAATGCTGCAGAAAGTTGTAAACTCAGCCAGCTCCTTCATGGGCACTGGACTCCACAGCATCCAGGACAAATTCAAAAGATGATGCCACAAAAAGGTGGCATCCATCATTAAGGACCCCCATCACACAGGATGTCTTCCTCTAATTGCTACCATCAAGGAGGACGTACAGGCTCCTGAAGAGCCACTCACTGTTTCAGGTACAGCATTTTTTCCCTCTACTATAAGATTTCTGAATGGACAATGAGCCCATGAACAGTTGCTCAGTATTTTCCCTCTCTTTTGCACTACTTTTTAAATATAATGTTGTACATAGTTGTAATTTATACTTTTTATTACTATGTATTGCAATGTACTGCTGTCACAAAACAACAAATTTCACACATATGCTGCTGATATTAAACCTGATTCTGATACACAGACACACACAGCTGGGCTCAGACATACAACACTCCCACATTCCTCCTTTTGTGACACCCTGCTTGCTCCGTGGCCCCCGGTATGAAGCTCAAACTGTTGCAACACCTGCCCTTTAAATTCATGGCTGAGGCTGTGTTCTGTCTGTTCGCTGTTTGAGTTTGATATTAAATGAAGAGCATTGAATGGGAAGAAAGGGTTGAATACACGAATAAAGATCTCCTCTGAAGGTATATGGGGTCCTGGTGAGAGCGTACATGGAACACTGTGTACAGGTCTGGTCTCTCTCCCAGAGAGTCAGTCTGTGGAATGAAGGGAATGAAGAGAAGGTTTCCCAGATTGTTTTGGGTGGAGGGAAGGATGAGGAGGTGTCCTTAGAGAGATTATACGGACAGGGTAGCGGTAGGTATGATGTTTCCCGGCTGTGGTTTGGAACCAGGGATCCAGACTCAAAATCAGAGGTCAGCTCAGCAAGACAGAGATGAGGGGAAAGTTTTTCACCCAGAGTGCAGTAAATAATTTGAAATTTCTCCACAAGGATTCTGAATTGAAAAGGCAAATTTGGTGTCTCAGCGATGTTGGGAACTTTGCATGAAAGTGGCGCTGAGGTGAAAGGTCAGGCATGTTCCGAATGGCGATACATCCTCCTGTTTCTTATTTTCTAAAGCACATGTTTGCCTTTGCGGTGAGAGCACCTCAGATCCATCAGCAGCCGCTGCAGTTATTTCATGTTCTTGTTATTTATTTCCCGAGAAAAATAAAAACAAACAAAACGCTAGAGGAACTCAGCGGGTCAGGCAGCAACTGCAGCGATCTGTGGAGGGAAGTGGACAATCGACATTTTGGGTTGAGACATTCCAGATGAAGGATCTCGACCAGGAAAGGCAACTGTACATTTCTCACCACAATTCTTCCAGGATAATGTTTCTTACTGCAGGTTCCAGCATGTGCAGTCTCTTGGGCCTCTCTGTTCAGAACTTGTCCCTTTCAGTCCGGCCTCAGACTGAACCAGACTCTTCTCTCTGGCTTCATTTCTGTTCAGCTTCTTCTTTAGCCCATCACGCCTACGGGTCACCAACAGCAGCTCGCCAGAGACCCCAATCCAGGGCCTGGGCTGATGGGCCCTGTGGCTTCTTTTTTCCCACACGACTTCAATCGTCATTCCGGGGATCGTCCTTCTGATCCCAGGGATGGTCCTTCTGATCCCGGGGATGGTCCTTCTGATCCCAGGGATGGTCCTTCTGGTCCCGGGGATGGTCCTTCTGATCCCGGGGATGGTCCTTCTGATCCCAGGGGTGGTCCTTCTGATCCCGGGGATGGTCCTTCTGATCCCGGGGATGGTCCTTCTGGTCCCGGGGATGGTCCTTCTGGTCCCGGGGATGGTCCTTCTGATCCCGGGGATGGTCCTTCTCGTCCCGGGGATGGTCCTTCTGGTCCCGGGGATGGTCCTTCTGGTCCCGGGGATGGTCCTTCTGATCCCGGGGATGGTCCTTCTGGTCCCGGGGATGGTCCTTCTGATCCCGGGGATGGTCCTTCTGATCCCGGGGATGGTCCTTCTGATCCCGGGGATGGTCCTTCTGATCCCAAGGATGAGGCCTTTGGAGATTCAGTTGACGTTTCTGTCGCACTGTTTTTTTGTCACAAGCCCAACCCTCCTCCTTTCACAGCTGGGCTTAGGCAGTCCAGGGCTACGTTTTATTCACTGTTCCCACCTGTTTAACATTTTTCTGTTCCCACCCTGATATGGAAATAGCCACATTTTTCCTGAATGAACACATCCAGCAAAACCACTGTCAGTGCCCGACACTGCAGCGTGCAGGGGATCAGCAGCTCCCCGAAAGTGAAAGCATTCTGAATCAGGAAAGTGCTGGAATTAACATGGCTTCGAAAGGACAGGTCGAGAGTTGGACCGAGGAGGTAATTTGAATCGTCTGCCTGGATTTCTTCACCGATCCGGTTATACTGGAGTGTGGACACAACTTCTGTCGCTCTTGTATCACACGGTGTTGGGAAAGGGAGGAGAGAAACTCCTGCCCGGAATGTAGAGAGGAGTTTGCTGACCGCACCCTCAGGGTGAATCGGACCTTAGCAAATCTGGCTGAAAAAGCTCAAAATCTAAACCTGAATCTGAAAGGGAAGGAAAGTAAACGTCACTGCGAGGAACATGAGGAAGAACTGAAGCTGTTTTGTGAAACGGACAAGAAACTGGTCTGTGTGATCTGTAGAGATGTGCAGGAACACAGAGAGCACCGCTTCATGACGATTAAAGAAGCTGTTAAAATCTACAAGGTAAAATCAACCTGAATTCAATACTGACCCCATCGTCAAGTGTATCTCCAAAGTCCGACCTACCGCAAATTGAGCCTCTATATCCAACTTATCCTGACATCTTTCACCATCTCCAGCCGGATTCTACCACCAAACACATCTCTCCCTACACCCAGCCCACTCAGAATCGCTGTCTACGTAACTCCTTTATCCACTCGCTCCTCTCCCTCCTGGCACTGACACCTGCAAGCGGGACAAGTGCTACACCTGTCTCCTGCTGCTGTTATGTATTGAACCAGATGTGATTAGGTAAAATAACCCTTAGGAGACAGTGCTCACAACATGACTGAGCTCAACTTGAAATTTGATAAGGAGAAAGTAAAGTCTGATGTTGTAGTATTTCACTGGAGTAAAGGAAATTACAGTGGTCTGAAAGAGGAATTGGCCAAAGCAAACTGGAAGAAGATGCTGGCAATGATGACAGCAGAGCAGAAATGGTGTCAGTTTCTGGGAAAATGAGGAAGGTGCAGGATCGATGTATTCCAAAAATAAATAAATACTCAAATGGCAAAATAGTACAACTGTGGCAGACAAGGGAAGACAAGCTATTGTAAAGGCAAACAAGAGGGGCTACAACAAATCAAAAATTAGTAGGAAGACAGAGGATTCAGAAGCTTTAAATACCTACAGAGAGGAAATAAAATAATCATTGGGAGGAGAAGAATGAAATTTGAAACCAAGCTAGCAAACAATATCAAAGTGGATAGTAGAAGTATTTTTCCCAAGTAGGTAAATAAAATAAAAGAGATGAGAGTGGTAATAGGATCGCTAGAAAATGAGGCTGGATATACATTAACGGGGGACAAAGAGATGGCAGATGAGCTAAATGAGTACTTTGCACCAGTCTTCACCGTGCAAAACACTAGCACTGTGCCCGGTGTTGAAGAGTGCGAGGGAAGAGAAGTGAGTGCAGTTACTGTTACAAGGGAGAAGGTGCTCAAAAAGCTGAAAGACCTAAAGGTACATAAGTCACCTGGACCAGATGAACTGCACCCTAGTGTTCTGAAAGAGGTAGCAATAGGCATTCTGGAGGCATTTGAAATGATCTTTCAAAAATCATTTGTCTCTGGCATCGTGTCAGAGGACCTGAAAATTTCAACTGTCGCTGCAGTCTTTTAGTAAGGAGGAAGGCAGCAGAAAGGAAATTATAGACCACTTAGCTTCACCTCTGTGGTTTCGAAGATGTTGGAGACAATTGTTAAGTATGCCCATATGGAATACTTCATGACACAGAACAAAATAGGACAAAGTCAGTATGGTTTCCTCAAGGGAAAATCTTGCCTGACAAACCTGTTGGAATTCCTTGAGGAGTTACAAGTAGTATAAAGGGGATGTAGCAGATCAGGGGTGTCATTTTAGGTCACGGGCCGGATTGGGCAAAATTCCACTTCATACGGGCCGGATCAGTCGGGCGCGTGCGAACGCAGCTTTCGTTGCCTCCGTTTTTTCAGCCTGCTCTCATGTGTCTCAGTCTCTGCTATAACTACAAAGTGTTTCACTTTACAAATTCTGTTTTTCATGAAGAAGACTGCCGAGCAAGCATTATTTTTATGATTGGTATTAACTTATAGTCATAGGCTTCAAGAAAGTTGTGCTGAGGGAGAGAGAAAAGTGATGCTACGTTGGCTGAGATTGTTTTGGGAGCCACACCCTTTACGTTAATAAACTATTTGAAATTGAACATTAGCAGACACAAATGTAGACCTAACGAAACAAATTGTAAATGTAGGCTGCACAACTGCACCTAATTTTTAATAGCCTGCTTCCAGCAATCAAACCCAGAAAATGACACTGGAGAGGAGAAATGTGACAAAGGACATGGCAGAGGTACTTATTTAATATTGTGTGTCAATGTTAAATTGACACACTGACTCCAGCCTGGATGCTGTGCCACCCCACGCCTAGTGAGGCACACTGACTCCAACTGCTGGACGTTCAGTGCCGGGGCCGTGGCCTCCGGTACCTTGTGGACTGGGAGGGCCACAGTCCTGAGGAGAGGTGCTGGGTCCCCGCCCGTAACATCCTGGGCCCCTCTGCTGTGAATGATAACAGCTGTGCGTCAGAAATGTGAGAGTGTCAGGGGAGAGAAATGAGTGCTGTTGCTAATACTAAGGAGAGAGTGTGTGGGACGATCGAAGGTCTGAAGGTACCTGGACCAGGTGGACTACACCCCAGTGTTCGGAAAGAGTTAGCTGAAGAGAATATGGGGACATTAGTGATGATCTTTCAAGAATCAGTAGATCATTCAAGATGACTGGAAATTGCAAAGGTCACTTCACTCTTTAAGAAGGCAGAGCAGCTGGGGAAAGAAAATTATAGGTGGGTTATCTGGATGTGGTGTGCTTGGGAAGATGTTAGAGTCCAGTGTTAAGGACGAGCTTTCGGGTACATGGAGGCACATGATAAAATAGAGCAAAGACAGCATGCCTTCCCTTAGGGGAAATCTTGCCTGACAAATCTGTTGGAATTCTTCGAGGAACACAAAGCCAAGATAGACAAAGAATGATTTGGATGACAGAATTGTTGCCTTTGTGGCCAAGCTTGCAGATGATATGAAGATAGGTGAAGGGGCAAGTAGTGCTGCAGAAGCTCGGAATCTGGGGAAGGACAGAGACAGATCAGGAAATGGGCAAATAAGTGATAGATGGATTATCGAATAGGGAAGTTGTGCATGCACTTTGGTAGAAGGAATAAAGGCATAGACAATTTTGTAAACAGGGAGAAAATTCAAAAATCAGAAGTACAAAGGGACTTGGGTGTCCTTGTGCGGGATTCCCTAAAGGTTAACTTGCAGTTTGTGTCAGAGGTAAGATCGGCAAACTCAATGTTTGCTTTCATTTTGGGAGGATTAGAATACAAGAGCAAGGATGTAATGCTGAGGTTTTATAAAGATTAGTAAGACCATATTGGCAGTATTGTCAGCAGTTTTGGGTCCCTTATATCGGAAAAGATGTGCTGGCATTGGAAAGGGTCCAGGAGGTTCACAAGAAAGATTCTGAGAATGAAAGAGAACATATGAGACATATTTGTCGGTTCTGGGACTGTACTCACTGGAGTTTAGAAGAATGGCTGATTTATTATCCCCCTCAACCCTATTCTCCCACCTCCTCCCCATAACTTTTGAGACTCTGACTAATCAAGAAGTTTATCTATCAACTTGTGCTTTAAAGATCACACATGAGAAAATCTGCGGATGCTGGTAATCCAAGCTACACAGGTCCTGATGAAGGTCTTGCCTGATCTCCTGTCTGGAGAGAGTTGATGTCTGGAGGATGAGGGTGGGTCGAGGACCAGATGGCACAGCCTCCGACTGGAGGATGAAAATCTGCGGATGCTGGTAATCCAAGCTACACAGGTCCTGATGAAGGTCTCGCCTGGTCTCCTGTCTGGAGAGAGTTGATGTCTGGAGGATGTGGGTGGTTCGAGGACCAGATGACACAGCCTCCGACTGGAGGATGAAAATCTGCAGATGCTGGTAATCCAAGCTACACAGGTCCTGATGAAGCTCTTGCCTGGTCTCCTGTCTGGAGAGAGTTGATGTCTGGAGGATGTGGGTGGGTCGAGGACCAGATGGCACAGCCTCCGACTGGAGGATGCTCATTTAGAACAGAGATGAGGAGGAATTCCTTTCGCCAGAGAATAGTGAATCTGCAGCAGGCAGCTGCGGAGGACAAATAATTGTGTATACTTAAACTAGATTAACACACACAAAATGCTGGAGGAACTCAGCAGGCCAGGAAGCATCTATGGAAAAGAGCAGACAGTCAACGGCTTGGGCTGAAACCCTTCATCTGGACCAGTGTTGCTTAAGGATCTGTGCATTTCCATCCCGTGTCCTAATTAGGGGTTGTGGGAAAGGGGACAAAGGAATACCCATCCCCCATCTTTGTTCCCCTCCAACTTCTTGTTATGTCTACTGTTACGTACTCGTGACACGTGACAGTGGTACCCTTGTCACGTGACTGGGGTTGAAGCTATACTGGACTTGAGGTAATGGTCTTGTGATGGAGTGACGTCATTTTCCCGCCAGTAGAGATCATGTGACAGGTTTTTTTTACAGGGTATAAGAGGAGGACCCCACCCTGTGGGGAGGGGCAGTTTGTGACTGGATTTGCCATGTTGACTTCATGCCACTGCGTGATTTAATGTGATGACGCAGTTTAGTTGAAAAATGAAGTTTTATCTAATGCCTAAAGTTTAGAAGGTCATTGCCAGCAGTTTCTTTACTGTGGAGAGTGATGATAAAAGTTCGGGAGTTAAAGATCGAGGAGAATCAAATTTCGACAGTGGAATGGGTTCGACCTTGTGTGATCCTCATTCGGAAGGATTTCGTTGACTGTTCTCGTGTTAATCTCTGCGGGATAGCAGAAGATTGAGGACAGTGTGGAAGAAAAGGTCAGTGCCTTTAAACCGTTACGTTTCATAAAATTCTACGTGGGAAGAGATTGACTTTGGAGATTGAAGAAAAACGACGTGGAAGAGAATTTAAATCGCCTTAAAAAGTCTCTCCTTTTAAATGGACTGAGCATTTTGAAATTTTGGCATACCACTTTTAAAGAACTGTTATTGCAACATCGCTTTAAGAACTGTTTAAGCTGCCGCACAGCAGCTGTTTTCCAGTTACGTTAGTGTTTGTTTACTTTTGGGGGGTTTGTTTTCAGTGTTTAATAAACGTGTTATTTGTTATAAAAACCCTTGCCTAACTCACATATATTTATTGTTGCCTGAATACGTAACACTACACACACAGTTCACCCACAGGCTTTCCACCCCTCCCCCACCTGGTTCTGGTTCAATCACCCAGTCATCTCTCCCATACTGGTTCCCATTATCACCTCCTTTACTTCCCACTTCAACTTCCTTCAACTTCCCACTTCACACTCACAAATGAATGTGAACATTGAATGAAGGGCCTGTTCCTGTGCTGTACTGTTCTATGTTCTCTGTTCCCAGTTTCGAAGAATGGGAGTAGATCTCAGGGAAACACAAAATTCTTTCAGGGGTCAACAGGCAGGATACAGGGAGGATGTTTCCCCTGACTGAGGAGTCAAAGGTCAGGGGTCACTGTCCGTTTGGAATTATCAGCACGGGGGTGCGTACAGCATAGAAATGTTCCCTTTGACCCATCGCCTCTGTGCTGATCTATTTACCCATCTACATTCATCCCATTGGCCGGCATTAGGTCAGTCTCCCTCTGTGTCTTGCCTGTTGAAGTGTCTGTCCAAGTGTCTCTTAAACACAGAGGACTGGAGGCCTGTGACCTGCAGAGGTCGGTGCTGGGGCCGGGTTGTTTGTCATTCATATTAATGAATTGTATGAGAATGTAGATGACACAGTTAGTAGGTTTGTGGGTGACATTAAAATTCATGGTATAGTACACCAGGCTCTTGATCAACTGTAGAGTTGGGTACAGTGACAATGTTTTAAAATACATCTTGCCAGGGACGTGGATCAGAAGGTGGAAAGGAATAATGGGCAAATGGGACCAGCTCATTAAAGCAAGCTGGTCGGCACGAACAAGTTGGGCCAAAGAGCCTCTGTGACCTCCTGTTTAAATCCATTCACTCAACCCCTTCCCATCTTAATCCACCCCTTTCCTGCACTCGTTTCTGCTGTCTCTCTCCCCTATTTATTTCTGCTCTTGAGGGAAGATGTCAATCTGAAACGTAGACTGTCCATCTCTCTCCACACATGCTGCCTGATCCGCTCGGTTCCCCCAGCATTTTGTGTCTGTTTGATCGGGAAATCTCTGCTCTCCGTCCAGCGGAAAGATATTGCACAGATATTAGTTGCCCACCCGCTTCCCTGGGAAGGTTGCCTGTCGGCAACCCGACTGCGCTGAAGGCCCACGGGCTTTCCACTGGTCCTGGGGACGCTTTACCCGAGTGTTCCCCCAATCTCTGGGGCAGCGCTGCCTGAGTCTCCCCACAATGCCCGGGGACTCTCTAATTCTCTGCTTCTCCCCCCAGTCTCTGTCACCCTGGATGTGGAAATGGCGAATCCGTGGATCGAGGTGTCTGAGGATCGGAAGAGTGTGAGATGTACCCGGACCCGGAGAGAGCTCCCTGACACCGGGAAGAGATTCACAAATCGGGCTTGTGTGCTGGGATCGGAGGGATTCACATCGGGGAGACATTACTGGGAGGTGGAGGTGACGGGGATTCGGGACTGGGGTCTGGGAGTCGCTGCAGGGTCTGTGGAGAGGAAGAGAGGGGTCGGACTGAGTCCGGAGACCAGATTCTGGGTCATTGGGCGGTATTATGACGTGTTACTTCGGAATTATGACATGATGAAAGTTCGTACCTCCCCTGAGTCCCGTCTCGCTGCCGGTCCCATCCCCGGGAGGGTGGGAGTTTATCTCAGTTACGAGTCCGGGACAGTTTCATTTTACAACGCGGAGACCAAGTCCCATCTCCACACCTTCACTGGGAATAAATTCACGGGGAAACTTTATCCTTACTTTGCGACTGGGGATGAAAACCAGTGGCTGAGAATCTGCTCCGGTTCCGCTCCGGGTCTGTAAACGGGTCGGGTCCTGGGTCTGGCGTCAGGAGTAAGATCACTGTAAATGTAAATATGCGGAGAGTGAAATAATCATGAGATGAGAATTATCGATCCATTAATTTTAACTCGTTCATCGCGTCCAACAACAGAATAGAATAGGGTCCTGAGCTCCCCCGGGTCCTACAGTCCACCCGAACTGAGACAGGTTAAATGGGACAAATGGGGGTGGTGCTGACTGGAAAAGACAGTGAAGATTGTTCATTAAGTTCATCTGCCATTTCTTTGTCCCCCATTACTACTTCACCAGCATCATTTTCCAGTGGTCCAGTATCAACTCTCATCTCCCTTTCACTCTTCATGTAACTGAAAACTAAGCTTTTAGTATCCTGATTTATATTATTGGCCAGTTTGCCCTCATATTTCGTCTTTACCATTCTTATGGCTTTTTTCATTGCTTTTTGTTGGATTTTAAGAGCATCCCAATAATCCAACATCCCACTCACCTTTGCTACCTTATATGCCATTTCCTTAGGCTTAACACAGTCGTTAACTTCCCTTGTCAGCCACGGATTCCTACCCCTGCCATTTGAGAACTTCTTCGGTGGGACATGTCTCTCCTGCTATTCCCACATCCGTCAGCCACCTCTGTGAAGCCGTCATCCCTAGAGTAACGTCCCTATACAATTGGGACGTTACCATTATTATATGCCTTTGCCTGTTCAATACTGTGAATTAATTTAAAGTTAGTCCTATAACTTAATAAAGTATTTATCTGAAAACTACCAACCCCTCAAAGATTGTACTGAAGACTGCATTTGATTTTTTTCACCCATATCTGCTTCACACTGAAATAGTATGTGTTTAAAAGTTTCATAATGACAAAATGTACACGACAGTGATATGAAGCAAGGTTAGTAGAGCTGGGACTTTTCTCTTTGGAGCGTATAAGAATGAGAGGGGACTTGATAGAGGTCTACAAGAGTATGAGAGGCATAGATAGGGTGGATAGTCAGTACCCATTTCCCAGGGCACCAATAGCAAACACCAGAGGGCATAGGTACAAAATTAAGGGATGGAAGTTTAGGGGAGACTTCTGGGGTAAGTTTTTTACACAGAGGGTTCTGAGTGCCTGGAATGACTTGCCAGGGTTGGTGGTGGAGGCTAAAACTTTAGGGTTATTTAAGAACCTCTTGGACAGGCACATGGATGAAAGAAAATTAGAGGATTATGGGGTAGTGAGGGTTTAGTACTTCTTTTAAGGATTATATGGGTCGGCACAACATGGAGGGCTGAAGGGCCTGTTCTGTGCTGTAATGTTCTATGGTTCTATGGTCCTATGACACAGAATGAAGTTTTCTAATTAGATACAAGGCATAATTCAGCATAGTGTTGGCAATTCTAAGTCGTGTCAATATTATTCCTTCCCTTCCTGTTTTAAGCCCTTCTTCCATAAACCCAACTTGTTTATGTATTCTGTAAAGGCATCAGTCCTTATGTCAATTTTCCTACAAATCGTGCCATAAGTCCTGAATTCTTAACCCTACCATCCCCTTAGCTTCTGATATGCGAAGTGGAATGTCTATATCCACAGTTGAACTTCTAACAGGTTTTGTTGCTAAACAGTCAACCCCATCATTTCCCTCAACAGTGCGATGTGCAGGGCCCATAAGGTGCAGACATATGAACCGAACTCTGTATATGAAATAATGCTTGATGAGTTTCCAACAGTCAATCTGACCTACTGCTAGAATGTCCTGTTTTAAGGCTCATTAAAACCGAAAGAGAATCTGAACAAATTACAAGTTTGCAAGGACCAATTTCCTCCACACACTGTAACCCTAAAATCAAAGCAAAGAATTCTGCTCCATAGACCCACAAATGGCTGGTAAGTGATTTCTTTATCATTACCTGCAACTCAGGCACATACAAAAAATGAAAACAGACACACCAACATTCGCAGTTAAATTATGTTTTAATCCATCTGTAAAAATGCTGACCGTATGATAATAACTTTCATTAATATAATCATGAACCAACAGACTCTCAGGCAGAACAGAATCCAGTTGTGTAACCTAAAATTAACTACAGTCATTGGAAAAAACATCAAAGTGGGGTTACCGAGAAAGCTACAGTGGAACATATTGTATCATCCAATACACCCATATTCCCAGCGTTATAAGAACCCAGCCACCCAGAACTGAAAGCATTCTTCTTGTGATGTTCCCAACCACCCTTTAGCACAGGATGTTCAATCCAATTTGTTAACATCAACTTCCACCTCTGTCCCTGTAAGGGCAATTGTCCCATTTCAACCAGTAAAGCCGAAACAGGGGACGACCTGACTTAACCACAACACAATCTTAAAGCACAAAATGTATCACACCCAAACATCATAAAGTTGAAGAAGAAGGTGATCTATAAACCACAAACATAATCCAGAACAGATCCAATTAAACAAACGAGATTGGTCAACACATATTTTCATGTAACACCCCAGAATACTCACAGAGATAATGAAGAGTATTTAAAGTTTCTTTACATTTATCAATTATTTTCTGATCCGGTGCTTCCATGTCAGCTTTTATTATCCGTCCACATGCCTGGAAATCTTACCACTGACACCTTTTAAAGAGTTTGACCATATTATTTCCAATCAAGTGCAGGTCTGCTAATCCTGTTTGTAAAGCACATAATTTGTGTTTTTGCTACTGAAAGCTTAAATCCCATCTATTCGCCGACTGTTCGACCTTACTAATTGTTAAAACATCCTATATACAGTAAAAGTGAAATTTCTACCTCTAATCCATAAACCTCCATCATTTGCATATAGGGATTTACAGAATGAAAAACCTATCTCAGAGAAAAATATTATTAATAACAATATAACATAATAAATACTGCCTGTGAGATCCCAGTCTCTATCTCATAACAACCTGAATATAACTTTCCCACCCATACCTGATACAAAACGTTCAATTAAAACAACTCAAAGTTAGATAATAGCCCCTCCATCCTCATTTCCACAATTTCATAAAAATCCTTTCCTTCCATAAATACCATCTGCCTTTTGAATAATGAAAATACTGCTGTTACAACATCTATATTTAACTGTGCTTTCCTAATATCATCTTCCAAATATAAAAATGAATTCAATGTCATACTTGCCCACCCATACCTTTACAAGACGTACAAATAGAAACAATCAGAAAAAATTGTACAATAGCCCTCTCAATTGCATTTCCAAATATTAATCAAAAGTCCATCCTTCAATAAATATTATTTGCCTTTTCAATAATAAAAATATTGCTATTACAACATCTTTATTTAACTGTACTTTCCTAATATGATCTTCCAAACCCAGACTGATTCCAATGTTATTTAATAGACAATAGACAATAGGTGCCTGCACCGCCATTTTGAGATCATGGCTGATCAATTCCTATCAATACCCAGTTCCTGCCTTGTCCCCATATCCCTTGATTCCCCTATCCATAAGACACCTATCTAGCTCCTTCTTGAAAGCATCCAGAGAATTGGCCTCCACTACCTTCCGAGGCAGTGCATTCCAGACCCCCACAACTCTCTGGGAGAAGAAGTTTTTCCTTAACTCTGTCCTAAATGACCTACCCCTTATTCTCAAACCATGCCCTCTGGTACTGGACTCTCCCAGCATCTGGAACATATTTCCTGCCTCTATCTTGTCCAATCCCTTAATAATCTTATATGTTTCAATTAGATCCCCTCTCAATCTCCTTAATTCCAGCGTGTACAGGCATGTACAGCGTGTAAGGCAGAGATTGCTAGGTATCTGAGTAGCCAGGGTATCAAAGGTTATGGTGAGAAGGCGGGTGAGTGGGACTAAATGGGAGAATGGATCAGCTCATGATAAAATGGCAGAGCAGACTCGATGGGCCGAATGACCGACTTCTGCTCCTTTGTCTTATGGTCTTATTCTACCGTTCCAAACTCCCCTCTGATAAAACGTGAAATTACCTCTTTTATCAAAAATATAATTCAAACACCCGATTACCATACATTCCACAAGTTTACATAAATGAGACTTTAATGATATTGGTCAAGAAGAAGGAGGATCAGACGGGGAGATCCAGGTTTTAGAATGGGAACTACTACAACCATTTTCCATGAGAAAAGTAGATGGCCAAACCTCCAAATACGATTCAGAAAGTTAATATTCTCACAAAAGAAAATTACACACATACCTGTTGAATCAAGATTTTCCACAAGTTCATGATACATTTTATTCCCATTCACAACGCTATTCTCTGCCCCTTTCCTTATAAAACTGACAACACCACCCCTCTATCAACAAACCCGTCAAGCCAAACGACAATATAATCCTGCACAGCAATAAAACTTAAAATGTGCAGGTTTCCTGAACAGATATAACATCAGAAGAATCTGACAAATCAGAAATAAACTACTTAAAGTGTTGCCCATGTAAAATCAGGCTTCTTGCATTTCACTTCAATATTTCAATCCCATTACATATATTCACAAGTAGACTGGGATGCAGAAACCCCTACAAATCAGAGCTTCATTTACAGGTTCCCACAAAACACCAGTTACACCAAGATACCTTTCTGCAGCTTTCACAATAATTTTAATTTCCTCAGCAGGATGAGATGTCTGATCAGTACAATTCACCACATCGGTTATAAACATCACAAACTTCATTTTATCCAGCAGTGAAGTATCTTTGGTGAGAGAACTGTGATGCCGGCATATATCTACTGACGTCACAGTCTGTTCTCTGAGTGGGATCACTTTATCCAGTTTACCTGCTCTGCTTGCTGTACTTGTCCTTGAACAGGCCCTTCTGCTCACTGTGTTGTTCTGAACCAATTGAACTGGTCACTTCGTGCCTTACTAAACCAATCCCTTCTCCCTACACAAGGAACACATCCCTCCATTCTCCTCACATTCACGTCATATCTAATAGCCTCTATCACATCTGTCTCCACCACCACCCGATATTCACTCCAGACTCGCACCACGATGGGAATGGAAAACAAAACTTGAAACGCAAATCTCCTTTAAACATCCTGAGTCAGGTTTTTAACATCATTGTCTTTTCTAATTGTTTTTTTTTTCAACAGCAGCTATGCAGAGAAAAGATAGGAAATTACAGTAAATTACAAAATACTTCAATAGTGCAAAACGGTCCAATCAGGATGTGTTCCCCCTTTCTCCTGAAGTACATGCCCACTGGCATTGGACATTTCCTCCTTAGAGAAACAATCCCGGCTGTCCACTCTGTCTGTGTCTCTCACATTCCTGTAAACGTCTGTCAGACCTCCCTCAGCCTCTGGCACTCCGGAGAAAATTCCCCGAGATTGTCCGGTCTCACTTTATCCAGGCAGCATCCTGTTAGCCTCTTCCACTCACCATCCAAAACCTCCGCATTATTCCTGTATTCAAATGCAATTCTCCAGATGTGATTAAACTAGAGATTTATACAACTGCAACATAACTGCCGGACAATGGAACCACTATCTGGGAGTTATGTACTCGGATTCCAAGATCCCCCTGTAGATCAACACAGTCCAATCTCACCCCATGAATATAACAGCAACGAGATAATGCCGATGCTTTATAAGACACGAGTCAGGCCACACTTGGAGTATTGTCAACAGTGTTGGACCCCACATCTCAGACAGGATGTGTTGTCACTGGAGAGAGCCCAGAGGAGGTTCAGAAAGATGATTTTTGGAATGAAGGGGTTAAATATGAGGAACACTTGGCAGCTTTGACCCTGTGCTCACTTGAACTCAGACAAATGCGGGGGCATCTCATTGAAACCTACCGAATGTTGAAAGGACTGGATAAGGTGGATGTGGAGAAGGTATTTCCTGTGGTGGGGCACAGCCACAAAGTTGAGGGGCCACCTTTTCAAACAGAGGTAAGCAGGATATTTGTTTTACTAGCCAAGGTGTATTGGATCTGTGGAATGCTCTGCCACAGACTGCGGTGGAGGCCGAGTGTGTGGGTATATTCAAGGCGGAAGTTCATCGTTTCCTGATCAGTCAGGGCATCAAAGGATATGGCGGGAGGTCAGATATCTGGAATTGAGTGCGATCTGGGATCAGCCATGATGGAAAGGCGGCAGACTCGATGGGCTGAATGGCCTAATTCTGTTCCTATGCCTTATGGACTTATGAACAGAAGCCCCCTCAATCATGATGAATCTCCTCTGCACTCTTCCAGCACAAAACATCCTTTGTACAGAATGCTAAGCGGAACTGAATGTAACTTTTCAAGAACGTTGTCAAGTCAGGCAGCATCTGTTCAGGGGAATAGAATCGATGGTTGGGACAGAACCCCTCCCTTACGGCACTAACACAGGCCCTTCGGCCCAACCTTTCCATGCTGTCCTCCTGTCCATTTAAACTAATCCCTCTGCCTGTCTTTGACACAGAACACAGAAATCTACAGCACATTACAGGCTCTTCAGCCCACAATGTTGTACCGACCATGTAACCTACTCTAGAGACTGCCTCGGATTTCCTGATCATATATCCCTCTATGTTTCTAAGCTCCATGAACCTATCTAAGAGTCTCTTAAAATATCCTATTGTATCCACCTCCACCACCGTTGCCGGCAAATGCATTCCACACACCCACCACTCTGTGCGTAAGAAACTTACCCTGATATTTCCTCGATACCGACATCTAAGCAGCTAAAACTACGTCCCCTCGTGTTAGTCACTTCAAGCCTGGGAAAATGCCTTTGGTTATCCACATGGTCAAAGCCTCTCATCATCTTATACACCTCTGTCAGGTCACCTCTCATCCTCAGTCGCTCCAAGAAGGAAAGGCCAAGTTCACTCAATCTATTCTCATAAGGCATGCTCTCCAATCCAAGAGCAACATCCTTGTAAATCTACTCTACACTCTCTATAGTATCCACATCCTTCCTGTAGTGAGGCCACCAGAACTGAACACAGGACTCCCAAGTGGGGTCCAACTAAGCCCACAACCCTGCCGTGTTGGGGTACAATTACTTATGTACAGATTAGGAGAAATATAGCTTCAACATCACCTCACAGCTCTTGAACTCAATCCCATGGTTGATGAACGCCATCACACCAGACGCCTTCCTAACAACACTGCCAACCTCCACAGCAGCTTTGAGTGTCATATGGACATGGGCCCCAAGATCTCTCTGACCCTCCACACTGCCAAGAGTCTTACCATTAATATTATATTCTGTGTTCAAATTTGACCTGCAGAAATGAATCTCTTCATCTGTGTTGAACTCCATCTGCCACTTCCCAATTCTGTATCCGAGGCGAGGAAATAGATTGCTGAGCCTCTGGCTAGTATCACTATGTCCTCATTGTCCACGAGAATGGTACCAGAGGATTGGAGGGAGGCGAATGTTGCACCCTTGTTCAAAAAGGGTCTTAGGGATAGTCCGGATAATTATAGACCATTGAGCCTTACATCTGTGGTGGGAAAGCTGTTGGAAAAGATTCACAAAGATAGGATCTATTGGCATTTAGAGAATCATGGTCTGATCAGTGACAGTCAGCATGGCTTTCTGAAGGGCAGATCGTGTCTAACAAGCCTGATGGAGTTCTTTTAGGAGGTGACCAGGCATATAGATGAGGGTTGTGTAGTGGATGTGATCTACATTGATTTTAGTAATGCATTTGATAAGGTTCCACACGGTAGGCATATTCAGAAAGTCAGTAGGCATGGGATCCAGGGATGTTTGACCAGATGGATTCAGTATTGGCTTGCCTGCAGGAAGCAGAGGGTTGTGGTGGAGGGAGTACATTCGGATTGGAGGGTTGTGACTAGCGGTGTCCCACAAGGATCAGTTCTGGGACCCATACTTTTCGTGATTTTTATTAACGACCTGGATGTGGGGGTAGAAGGATGGGTTTGCAAGTTTGCAGAAGACACAAAATGTTGGTGGTGTTGTGGATAGTGCAGAGGATTTTCAAAGATTGCAGAGAGACATTGATAGCATGCAGGAGTGGGCTGAGAAGTGGCAGATAGAGTTCAACCTGGAGAAGTGTGAGGTGGTACACTTTGGAAGGACAAACTCCAAGGCAGAGTACAAAGTAAATGGCAGGATACTTGGAAGTGTGGAGAAGCAGAGGGATCTGGGGCTACATGTCCACAGATCCCTGAAAGTTGTTTCACTGGTAAACAGAGTAGTTAAGAAAGCTTATGGGGTGTTAGCTTTCATAAGTCGAGGGATAGAGTTTAAGAGTCGCAATGTAATGATGCAGCTCTATAAAACTCTGGTTGGGCCAGACTTGGGAGTACTCTGTCCAGTTCTGGTCACCTCACTATAAGAAGGATGTGGAAGCATTGGAAAGGGTACAGAGGAGATTTACCAGAATGCTGCCAGGTTTAGAGAGTATGGATTATGATCAGAGATTAAGGGAGCCAGGGCTTTACTCTCTGGAGAGAAGGAGGCTGAGAGAAGAAATGATAGAAGTATAGTTGCTATTAAGGGGAATAGATAGAGTGAACATCGAGCGCCTCTTCCCCAGGGCACCACTGCTCAATACAAGAGAACATGGCTTTAAGGTAAGGGGAGGGAAGATCAAGGGGATATTAGAGGAAGATTTTATACTTGGAGAGTGGTAGGTGCGTGGAATACACTGCCCGAGTCAGTGGTGGAGGCAGATCCACTAGTGAAGTTTAAGAGTCTACTAGACAGATATATGATGGAATTTAACCTTAGGGAGGCAGAGTTTAAGGGTCGGCACAACATTGTGGTCCGAAGGGCCTGTACTGTGCTGTATTGTTCTATGTTCTATCTATTTCTCGCTGGAATCTCTCTTTTAATTTAATTTTTCATTCAAGGCACGACACAGTACAGAAAACGTAATGCATTACATTGTCCTCCATTTTGCTGTTATACCTTACCCCTGAACAACACCACAACGTCATCAGTGGGGCCTTCTGGGAGTTGTAGTCATTGACCTCGCTCGCTCCCTGTCAAAGCATGTTTCGTCAGCCACCACAGACGTCACCGAAACAGACCCACCGAGGCGCGAAGGGGAATCACACCCGTCCTTGTGGGCGCCGAGGCCGGCGACTCCAACAGAAGCGACTTCGCTGATCTCCGCCATGGCAATGGAGCGGAAGAGGCGGGGCTGATCATGGGCCGATTTCCTCCAGCCTATCGTAGGTCAGACTTAACACTGACCCCTGATGTCATTGGCTGTAGTACATGTCGCTCAAATGGGAACTCGGAGGGTGATTAGTTTATGTGAATGTCAGTCAGATTTCCTGTCTTTATGAGTTTGGATTTGGATTTATAACGGGACAGGAAGCAAATTGGGAGAAATGTGAGTTTTTATGTGATGGTGCATCAGTCTCCGAGTTACATTATTAACAATAAAAGTGCAAAGGCTGTGGAGAGGAAGTAGGTGATTTACTGGAGATTTAATGGAGATAATATTGGAAGGGATATCAAACTTGGAATTGTTCGGGATATGATTTAGAAAATGGGGGGATTTGTGGGGATCATCATATTCCAGTGTTGATTAATGAGGGCAAAATGATTGTTACTAAAACAGGGAAGGTTGTGTTACTGGCTGGGTCATTTGCTGAGATTCATAATCAGGATAATTTAAGCGAAGAAGTTAAACATTGTAGGGATATGTTTTTCAGTGAATACCCTGATGTGCTGGAAGTCAGCTGTAGCAATGATAGTATCACTGATGGAGAGATTTCTTTGTATGAATTTAAGAAGTCTATTAATAATGCACTGGGGTGTCCCCAGGAAAGTGTGATATATGAAATTGTAATTGTATATAATTCGCTTTTGTGAAAATATTAAATGTTTGAATTGTGCACCTACTTTCCTCATGGAAAATGGAAATAGTAGTGCCTATTCTAAAACCTGGCAGATCCCCATTTGATCCTTCTAGTTAAGGGCCTATATCGTGAATGTCTCATTTATGTAAACTTATGGAATGTATGGTAATCATGCGCTTGAGTTATATTTTGGAAAGTGTGGTGATAAAGTGTTTTATTAGAGTGGATTTTGGAAGGGTGAAATGACATGAGATTCAGTTTTAGGTTTGGAAGATGATATTCGGAAAGCACAATTAAATAAAGATGTTGTAATAGCAGTATTTCTTGATACTGAAAAGGGAAATGATATGGAAGAAAGGACTTTTGATTAAATTAGGAGTGAGGGGGACATTATATAATTTTTCTGAGGTTTTTTGGATGGGCTGTCCAAATACCGGTCGGCATGTTATGTTTGTGTTTCTATGAGATAGAGAATGGGATCCCATAAGGCAGTATTTGTAGCCCTTCATTATTTAATATCATGATTAATGATATTTTCTCTGAGATGGGAAAATGGGATACCCTGGGTAAATCACAATATACAGATGACGTAGCTTTATAGATTAGAGGTATTAATTGCAATTTACAATTAATAGGTCAAACAGTGGGCAGATTGGTGAGGATTTTAAACTTTCAGTCGTTAAAACACATTACGTGGTTTATAAACAGCATTAATAGACGCACTTGATTTTAAATTATATGATTAATATTTTGAAGAAGTGTCAGTGGTAAGATTTCTCTGTATGTGGATGGATAATAAGCTGACGTGGAAGCACCTATCAGTAAAATAATTGATAAATGTAAAGGAGCTTTAAATGTCCTCAGACATCTATGTGGGTATTCTTGGGTGCAACATGAAAATCTTTGTTGACCAATTATATTTGTTTAATTTCATCTGTTCTTGATTATGTCTGTGTGGCCTATGGATCAGCTTCATCTTCAAATTAAAAATGTTTGTATGTGATACAATTACAGACTTTAAGATTGTGTTCTGGTGCGGTAATGTTGTCTCCTGTTTTGGCTTTACTGATTGCAATGGGACAATTGCCCTCAAAGTAACAGAGGTTCAAGTTGATGTCAACATACTGGATTAATTTGCGGGGGCAAGGAAATGATCATCCTGTTAAAGGTGTGCTGGAGGATGGTTGGGGACATCATAAGAAGAGTGTTTTTGGTTTGGGTGGCTGGGTTCTTATCACACTGGGAATATGGGTGTATTGGATGATACAATATGTCCCACTGTAGCTTTTTCTGTAACCCCACCTTGTTTTTTTCCAATGACTTCAGTTGATTTTAGGTTACACGATCGGATTGGGTTCTGTCTGAGAGTCTGTTGGTTCATCAGTATATTAATGAAAGTTATTATCATACAGTAACCATTTCTACAGATGAATCAAAAGATAAGTTAACTGGGGATGTTGGTGTGGCTGTTTTTGTGTGCCTGAATTGCAGGTAATGATAAGGAAATTACCTATAGCCATTTATCAGCAAAGGAAGCAGAATTCTTTCCCAACAATATAGGCTTACAGTGGGTGGAGGAAATTGGTCAGAATACATTTCGGTTTTGATGAGTCTTAAACAGGTCATTCTGGCAGTAGGTCAGATTGACTGTTGGAAACTTGTCAAACCGTATTTCATATATAAAGTTTGATTTATATGTCTGCACATTATGGGCCCTGCACATCACACTGTTGAGGGAAATGATGATGTTGACTGTTTAGCACCAAAAGCTGTTAAATGTTAAGCTGTGGATATAGACCTTCCACTTAGCAAATTAGAAGCTAAAGGGTTGGTAGTGTTAAGAATTAGGGGCTTATGGCAAGACGTAGGATAATGGACATAAGGACAGACACCTTTACAGAATACATAAACCTGTTGGGTTTATAGAAGAAGGGCTTAAAACAAGGAAAGGAATGATATTGACGTGACACAGAAATGTCCACACTATGCTTAATTATGCCTTGTAACTAATTGGAAAACTTCATTCTGTGTCTTGTACATTTTGTCATTATGAAACAGTCGAAACACATACTATTTCAATGTGAAGCGTATAAGGCTGAAGAAAAATCAAATGCAGTCTTCAGTACAATCTTTGCGAGGGTAGATAGTTTTCAAATAAAAACTATTAAATTATGGGACTGACTTTAAATCAATTCATAGTTTGAGCTGGAAAAGGCATGTAATAATTGTGTTAAACCTAAGGAAATGACATATAGGGTAGCAAAAGTGAGTGGGATGTTGGATTATTGGGATGCTCTTAAAATCCAGCAAAAGGCAACGAAAAAAGCCATAAGAATGGTCAAGACGAAATATGAGGGCAAACTGGCCAATAATATAAATCAGGATACTGGAAGTTTAGTTTTCAGTTACATGAAGAGTGAAAGGGAGATGAGAGTTGATACTGGACCACTGGAAAATGATGCTGGTGAAGTAGTAATGGGGGACAAAGAAATGGCAGATGAACTTAATGAACAATCTTCACTGTCTTTTCTGGTCAGCACCGCCCCCACTTGTCCCATTTAACCTGTCTCATTACGGGTGGACTTTAGGACCCGGGGGGGCTCAGGACCTGCCGCCCGCAACTGGTGCTGAATCCCCGGTGTTTCTGTTCGGTTGACGGATGCGGTGAACGAGTTAAAATTAATCGATCAACAATTCTCATCTCGTGTTTATTTCACTCCATAGAACCATAGAACACTACAGCACAGAAAACAGGCCATTTGGCGCTTCTAGTCTGTGCGGAAACTTTATTCTGCTCGTCCCATTGACCTGCACCCAGTCCGTAACCCTCCAGACCTCTCCCATCCAGGTATCTATCCAATTTATTCTTAAAACTTAAGAGTGAGCCCGCATTTACCACGTCAAATGGCAGCTCGTCCCACACTCCCACCACTCTCTGAGTGAAGAAGTTCCTCCTAATGTTCCCCCTAAAGCTTTTCCCTTTCACCATAAAACCATGTCCTCTCATATTTATCTTTCCTAATCTAAATGGAAAGAACTTACTCGCATTTACTGTCTATACCCCACATAATTTTGTAAACCTCTATCAAATCTCCCCTCATTCTTCTATGCGTCAAGGAATAAAGTCCTAACCTGTTCAATCTTTCCCTGTAACTCAACTCCTGAAGACCTGGCAACATCCTAGTAAATCTCTGCACTCTTTCAATCTCTCCAACCTCTCCATGGATACCTCATGTCTGAACTTTCTGAACTAACCTCCCATGTGGGACCTTGTCAAAGGCCTTAGTGCAGTTCATGTAGACAACATCCACAGCCTTTCCTTCACCTATTAGTTGGTAACCCCCTCGAAAAACTCTTTGAGAGTCATTAAACACGATCTAACATGCACAAAGCCATACTGACTATCCTTAATCAGCCCTTGGCTGTCCAAATACTTGTAAATCCGATCTCTCAGAACATCTTACAATAATTTACATACTACTGATGTCAGGCTCACTGGCCTGTAATTACCTGGTTTACTATTGGAGCCTTTTTTAAACAACGGAATAACATGAGATACCCTCCAATCCTCCAGCACTGCACCCGTGGCTGAGGACATTTAAAATATTTCTGTCAGGGCCCCTGCAATTTCTACTCTAGTCTCTCTCAAGGTCCGAGGAAATATCAAGTCAGGCCCGGGGGATTTATCTACCTTTATTCGCTGTAAGGCAGCAAGCACCTCCTCCTCTTTAATCTACAAATGTTCCATGACACTACTGCTTGTTTCCCTTCCTTCCATATACACTATGCCAGTTTCCTGAGTAAATAATGATGCAAAAAAACTGTTTAAGATCTCCCCCATCTCGTAAGGCTCCACACATAGACGACCACTCTGATCTTCTAGGGGACCAATTTTGTCCCTTACTATCCTTTTACTGTTAATATACTTGTAGAAACCCTTCAGGTTTTCCTTCACATTATCTGCCAAAGCCACCTCATGTCTTCTTTTTTTCCTTCCTGATTTCCTTCTTTAGTATTTTCTTACGTTTTCTATACTCTTTAAGTAACTCATTTGCTCTTTGTTGCCTCTACCTGCTATACACTTCTCTCTTTTTCTTAACCAGATTGCCAATATCCCTTGAAAACCAAGGTTCCCTGTGCCTGTTAACTTTGCCTTTAATCCTGGCAGGAAAATGCAAACACTGCACCCTCAAAATTTCAGATTTGGAGGCCTTCCACTTACTGAACACATCCTTGTCAGGGGAAAAAAAACTTATCCCAATCCACTCTTCCTAGATATTTTTTCATTTCCACAAAATTAGCCCTTCTGCTATTTAGAACCTCAACTCGAGGACCAGACCTATCCTTATCCGTAATTAACTTGAAACTGATGACATTATGGTCACTGGACCCAAAATGTTCGCCTACACATACTTCTGTCACCTGACTGTCTGGTTTCCTAATAGGAGTTCAAGTATTGCATCCTCTCTTGTAGGTGCCTCTATATATTGATTTAGAAAACTTTCCTGAAAACATTTCACAAACTCCAAGCCATCTAGCCCTATTACAGTTTGGGAGTCCCAGTCAATATGTTGGAAGTTAAAATCCCCTACTATTACAACTTCCTTTTCTTACATTGGTCTACTATCTTTATACAGATTTGCTCTTCCAATTCTCTCTGACTATTGGGCGGTCTATAATACACCCCTATTAGTGTGGTCACACCTTTCCCGTTCCTCAGCTCCACCCATATGGCTTCTGCAGACAAGCCCTCCGGTCTGTCCTGTCTACGCACAGCTGTGATATTTTCCCTGACTGGTAATGCCACTCCTCCCCCTTTCATCCCTCCCCCTCTATCACGTCTGAAACAACGAATATTTCTATCATGTATAAACCTTAGGTGAGAGATGTATTAATGTATTAAAAATAAATTATAAATTCTACCAATGGAACCTCTTACTAAAGGATTCATATTCAAAATAGTATCCAACAAATCATTCTTGCATATATGGAAACTTAGATAATTATTTTTGTAAAAAAATTCTAACCTGAAGATATTGCAGAAAGTGTGTATGAGAGAATATTTTCTAATTAACTCTTCAAAAGTCATCAATCGACCATCACAAAATAAATGATAATAAAAATAAATAAATCTGCAAAAAAATATAGATCCCCTTAATCACTAAAGATTAAACAAGTTTGGGAGAGAGGACTTAATGTCACCTTTGTTAATGAAGATGGTCAATTCTTCTTTAATATGTGCCAATCAGTGTTTAATTCAATTTAAAATTGTTGACTGTTACTATTTAACAAAGGAGAGACTATCCAAAATATTTCCTAACAGAGACAATTATTGCAATAGGTGTAAAACTGAAGTAGCCACTTTTTCACATATGTTCTGGTCATGTTCTTCATCAAAATCTTTTTGGAAATCTTTATTTTCTACAATTTCTAAAGCTCTGAAAATTAATTTACAACCTAATGTACAAACCTTTGATTTCTGTCTATACATGCAGTCCTCGCATGACCTTTATCCTCCTCCACCTCACTATCTGCTCTAACACTCTAGTTCCCCTCCCTCTACAAATCTAGTTTAACCCCCTCCCCCCGCAGCACTGGCAAATCTACCCGCAAGAATGTTAGTTCCCCTCCAGTTCAGGGGCAAACCGTCCCGTCGGAACAGGCCCCACCTTCCCGGGAACAAAGCCCAATTGTCCAGAAACATGAAGCCCTCCCTCCTGCACCATCTCCTTAGCCACGTATTTAGCTGCACTCTCCGCACATTTGTATTTACAGGGACTTTACTCCTGATGCCGTTCCCGGGACCCGACCCGTTTACAGACCCGGAGCGGAACCGGAGCAGATTCTCAGCCACTGGTTTTCATCCCCAATCACGAAGACAGGATAAAGTTTCCCCGTGAATTTTTTCCCAGTGAAGGTGTGGAGATGGGACTTGGTCTCCGCGTTGTAAAATGAAACTGTCCCGGACTCGTAACTGAGATAAACTCCCACCCTCCCGGGGATGGGATCGGCAGCGAGACGGGACTCGGGGGAAGGGATACCGGACACGTCACAATCCCGATGTAACACGTCACAATCCTGCCCGATGACCCAGAATCCGGTCTCCGGACTCAGACTGACCCATCCCTTCCTCTTCACAGACTCTGCGGCGACTCCCAGACCCCAGTCCCGATTCCCCGTCACCTCCACCTCCCAGTAATGTCTCCCCGATGTGAATCCCTCCGATCCCAGCACACAAGCCCAGTTTGTGAATCTTTTCCCGGTGTCAGGGAGATTCCTCCGGGTCCCGGTCCGTCTCACACTCTTCCGATCCTCAGACACCTCGAGATACGGATGCGCCGTTTCCACATCCAGGGTGACAGAGACTGGCGGGAGAAGCAGAGAATTAGAGAGTCCCCGGGGATCGGGGGGGGGGGGGGGGGGGTGGGGAGACTCAGGCAGCGCGGCCCCGCGGATCGGGAGGGGGGGGGGCGATAGATAGATAGATAGATACTTTATTCATCCCCATTGGGAAATTCAACATTTTTTCCAATGTCCCATACATTTGTTGTAGCAAAACGAATTACATACAATACTTAACTCAGTAAAAATATGATGTGCATCTAAATCACTCTCTCAAAAAGCATTAATAATAGCTTTTAAAAAGTTCGTAAGTAGTTTACTTAAATACATTAAATACAATCAACCCCGGCACTTTAACATATCTTACTCCTGGTGGTTGAATTGTAAAGCCTAATGGCATTGGGGAGTATTGACCTCTTCATCCTGTCTGAGGAGCATTGCATCGATAGCAACCTGTCGCTGAAGCTGCTTCTCTGTCTCTGGATGGTGCTATGTAGAGGATGTTCAGGGTTTTCCATAATTGACCGTAGCCTACTCAGCGCCCTTCACTCAGCTACTGATGTTATACTCTCCAGTACTTTGCCCACGACAGAGCCCGCCTTCCTTACCAGCTTATTAAGACGTGAGGCGTCCCTCTTCTTAATGCTGCCTCCCCAACACGCCACCACAAAGAAGAGGGCGCTCTCCACAACTGACCTATAGAACATCTTCAGCATCTCACTACAGACATAGAATGACGCCAACCTTCTAAGGAAGTACAGTCGACTCTGTGCCTTCCTGCACAAGGCATCTGTGTTGGCAGTCCAGTCTAGCTTCTCGTCTAACTGTACTCCCAGATACTTGTAGGTCTTAACCTGCTCCACACATTCTCCATTAATGATCACTGGCTCCATATGAGGCCTAGATCTCCTAATGTCCACCACCATCTCCTTGGTCTTGGTGATATTGAGACGCAGGTAGTTTGAGTTGCACCATATCACAAAGTCCTGTATCAGTTTCCTATACCCCTCCTCCTGTCCATTCCTGACACACCCCACTATGGCCGTGTCGTCAGCGAACTTCTGCACATGGCAGGACTCCGAGTTATATTGGAAGTCTGATGTGTACAGGGTGAACAGGACCGGAGAGAGTACGGTTCCCTGCGGCGCTCCTGTGCTGCTGACCACCGTGTGAGACCTACAGTCTCCCAACCGCACATACTGAGGTCTATCTGTCAAGTAGTCCACTATCCAATCCACCATGTGAGAGTCTACTCCCATCTCCGTTAGTTCGTGCCTTAAGATCTTGGGCTGGATGGTGTTAAAGGCACTAGAGAAGTCCAGGAATGTAATCCTCACAGCACCACTGACCCCATCTAGGTGAGAGAGGGATTTGTGCAGCTAATACGTGATAGCATCCTCCACTCCCACCTTCTCCTTATACGCAAACTGAAGAGGATCCTGGGCGTGCCTGGTTTGTGGCCTCAGATTCTGTATTATCAGCCGCTCCATGGTCTTCATCACGAGCGACGTCAAGGCAACAGGTCTGAAGTCATTCAACTCCTTTGGTTGTGGTTTCTTCGGTACCGGGACAGTACAGGATGTTTTCCACTGTCTGGGTACTCTTCTCTGCTCCAGGCTCATGTTGAAGATTCGCTGTAGTGGACTCGACAAAAGCAGATGGACAACTAATCCCAAGGGTTTTCCGCTGGACGGAGAGCAGAGAGACCCCTGGCCCTTGACTCCTCAGACAGGGGAAACATCCTCCCTCACTCCTGCCTGTTGACCCCTGAAAGAATTTTGTGTTTCCATTAGATCTCCTCTCATTCTTCGAAACAGGGAACAGAGAACATAGAGCAGTACAGCACAGGAACAGGCCCGTCATACAATGTTCACATTCATTTGTGAGTGTGAAGTGGGGGAATGTGATGGTTTGAGACAGTAAAGGAGGTGATAATGGGAACCAGTTGGGGAGAAATGAATGGCAGATTGAACCAGGAGGGGGAGGGGTGGAAAGCCCGTGGGTGAACTGTGTGTGTAGACGTAATGAGAAGCATGAGGGGCAAAGATGGCAGATGAGGATGACTTTGTCCCCTTTCCCACAACCCCATCCCCCACAGACCCTCATTAGGACAGGGAATGAATTTGCAGGAACCCTTAAGCAACACAGGTCCTGATGAAGTGTTTCAGTCTGAACCGTCGACTGTTTACTCTTTTCCGTAGAAACTTCCCGGCCTGCTGTTCCCCCAACAATTTGTGTGTGTTACTCTGCTTTAAATATACTCAATTATTTGGCCTCCACAGTTGCCTGTGGCAAATTCACTATCCTGTGGATAAAGGATTTCCTCCTCATCTCTGTCGTAAATGGACATCCCTATAGTCGGAGGCTGTGCTTACTGCAAGTTAACCTTTAGGGAATCCTGCACAACGACATCCAAGTCCCTTTGCTCTTATGATTTTTGAATTCTCTCTGTTTTCAAAAATGTCTATGCCTTTATTCCTTCTATCAAAGTGCATGCACGACTTCCCGACTCGATAATCCATCTGTCACGTATTTGCCCATTTCCTGATCTGTCTCTGTCCTTCCCCAGATTCCGAGCTTCTGCAGCACTACTTGCCCCTTCACCTATCTTCATATCGTCTGCAAGCTTGGCCACAAAGGCAACAATTCTGTCATCCAAATCATCCTTCTGTCTATCTTGGCTTTGTGTTCCTCGAAGAATTCCAACAGATTTGTCAGGCAAGATTTCCCCTTAAGGGATGGGATGCTGTCTTTGCCCTATTTTATCATGTGCCTCCATGTACCCAAAAGCTCGTCCTTAATACTGGACTCCAACATCTTTCCAAACACACCACATCAAGACTAACACACCTATAATTTTCTTTCCTCAGCTGCTCTGCCTTCTAAAAGAGTGAAGTGACCTTTGCAATTTCCAATCGTCTTGAATGACCGAGTATCTAGTGATTCTTTAAAGATAATTACTAATGTCCCCATATTCTCTTCAGCTAACTCTTTCCAAACACTGGGGTGTGGTCCATCTGGTCCAGGTACCTTCAGACCTTCAATCGTCCCACGCACTTAGTAACAGCAACAACACTCATTTTGTCCCCTGACACTCTCACATTTCTGACGTACAGCTGGTATCTTCCACAGTGAGGATTGACACAAAATACTAAACAAGTGCCTCTGCCATGTCTTTATTGTCACATTTCTCCTCTTCAGTGTCATTTTCTTGGGGTCCAATATCCACTCTCACCTCTCTTTTACTCTTTACAGTTTTGTGTCCTCTTGAGTATTGTAAGCAAGCTTTTGATCCTATCTCACTTTCACTCCTTATGGCTTTGTAATTGCCTTCCGTTGATTATCAAAATCTCAATAATTCAACATCCCGCTGATTTTTGCTCTATTGTATGTCCTCTCTTTCGCTTTTATGCTGTCTTTGACTACCCATGTCAAACATGGTTACCTCATCCTCCCTGAATAATAATACTTCATCTTTTGGATTTATCCATCCGAATTACCCCTGGAATTCCAGACTTTGTTGTTCTCCAATCATCCCTGCTCGTGTCCCCTTCCAATCTATTTTGGTCAGCTCCTCTCTCATCCCTCTGTAACTAACTTTACCCCACTCTGAAATTGATACATCTGAATTTATCTTGCTCTCAAACTCTGGGGTGAATTCTATCATTTTATGATCACTGTTTCCTGAAGGTTCTTTTACCTTAGTCTCCCAATCATACCTCCCATTGTGCTCAACCACAAGCTGTCCTAAAAACCCATCTCGGGGGCATTCTACAAATTCCCTCTCCTGGAATACATCACCAATATGATTTTCCCAGTCGACCTGCATGTTGAAACCCCCCATTCGGATCGTCCCCTTGCTCTTTTTTTCTATCTCCTGGTGTAATTTGTATCCCATTTTGATCCTGGCTACTATTTGGAGGCCTGTATATAATTACCATCAGGGTCTTTTTACCCTTGCAGTTTTTTAACTTTACCTGCAATGATTCGACATCTTCCAATCCTATGTCACCTTTCTCTAAGGATTTCATTTCATATTTTACCAACAGAGCCTCCCCAGCCTCTCTGCCTACCTGCCTGTCCTTTGAATACAAGGTGTATCCTTGGATGTTAGGCTTCAAGCCAAGATCTCCTTTCAGCCACAACTCAGTGAAGCCAACAACGTTACACGTGCCAATCTCTACCTGTGCTACAACATCTTCTACCTTATTCCGTATACTGGTGCATTCAAATATAACACCTTCAGTCCTGTATTCATCAGCCTATTCCACACTGTCCACATGAACTTAAGCAAGGCCTTTGATGTCGATGATAAACCACATTTCGGGTATTGTCTGCATTTCCAGTTCCCCAAATATGGGAAAACATAGAAAACCTACAGCACAATACAGGCTCTGCAGCTCGCAAAGCTGTGCGGTACATGCCCCTATCTTAGAACTACCTAGGCTTTACACATAGCCCTCTGTTTTTCTAAGTCCACCTAGCCATCCAGGAGTCTCTTAAAAGACTCTTATCATTTCTGCCTCTAACACCACCACTTACAACCCATTCCATGCACTCACCACTCTGTGTAAGAAAAAACTTACCTCTGGCATCTATTGTGTACCTCCTTCCAAGCACCTTAAAACTATGCCTTCTCATGCTAGCCATTTCATCCCTGGGAAAAAGCCTCTGACTATCCACACGATCAATGCCTCTCATTATCTTGTACACCTCTATCACCTGTCATCCTCCATCAGGATTCACTCAACCTATTCTCATAAGGCATGCTCCCCAATCCATGCAACATCCTTGTAAATCTCCTCTGCACCCTTTCTATGGTTTCCACGTCCTTCCTGTAGTGAGATGTCCAGAATTGAGCACAGTACTCCAAGTGGGGTCTGACCGTGGTCCTATACACGTGCAACATTACCTCTCGGCTCATACAGAATCCCACAATTGATGAAGGCCAATGCACCGTATGCCTTCTTTACCACAGAGTCAGCCTGTGTAGGATGTCATTACACTGGACAGGAGGATGTTACCAGGACTGGGGGGGGGGCTTGCGTTAAAAGCAGAGAGTGGATAAGCTTGGACTATTTAACTGGAGTGTAGGATGTTGAGGAATTACCCCTTATTGAGGTAAACGCATTCATAAATGGCTTAGATAAAGTGAGTCTTTTTTTCTGAGAAATTAGAGTACAGAACCAGAGGGTTCAGATTGAAAGTGAGACGGGAAATTTTTATGAGGTATCTACAGGGTAACATTCTCACAGAGAAGGAGGTGGTCCAATGCTGTAGAAACAGGTAAAATTAAATATTTTAAAATAAATTTGGACAGGTACATAGATAGGAAATGGTTAGAGGGATATGGGGCAAACACACACAGATAGGACATGCGCAAGAAGATATCCTAGTCTTGCAGATGCATGAAGTGGGCTGTGGGTTTAACATCTGTCAAACCCTTTCCAAATCATCCTTCTGTGGAATCTCACCCTGGAGTCTGTCTGTGAAGTGTTGATGTGACGTAACGTCAGAGGGCAGCTCAGTGTTGACCATGTGTCACACTCTGATACTGTGTATGTGTGTGTTGATTGTGGTAAATATCAGTGTGTTTGTGTGTACACATTGAAGGAGAGTGTGCACATTGAAGAATTTGTATGTTACAGTGTGTCATCACATGTCTGGTGTGTGTTGACAATGTGTCACACATGATTGAGTTGTTTAAATGAATAAATGACTGTCTCTGAAGAGATTGGTTTCCAGGTTACTGAGGGAAATAACAACGTACATTGCGGAGGCTCTGACTACAATCTGCCAATCCTTCCTGTGTATGTGTGTGAGGGAGCTTTGCCAGGCCGGTTATGCTGTGTGTGCTTCTCCCGAGATGAAATCTTGACCCATGTCAATGCTTGTTGGTGTGTCCGAGCTCATTCTCACGATGCTTCAATGTAGTGGTCTGATCACCATAAGACATAGGAGCAGAATTAGGCCATTTGCCTATCGAGTCTGCTCCGCCATTCAATCATGGCTGATCCTTTTTTTTCCTGCTCAGCCCCACTCGCCAGCCTCACCCCCACAACCTTTGATACTCTGTTCAATCTGGAACCTATCGAGTCTGCTCCGCCATTCAATCATGGCTGATCCTTGTTTTTTCCTGCTCAGCCCCACTCCCCAGCCTCAGCCCCACAACCTTTGATACTCTGTTCAATCTGGAACCTATCGAGTCTGCTCCGCCATTCAATCATGGCTGATCCTTGTTTTTTCCTGCTCAGCCCCACTCCCCAGCCTCACCCCCACAACCTTTGATACTCTGTTCAATCTGGAACCTATCGAGTCTGCTCCGCCATTCAGTCATGGCTGATCCTTGTTTTTCCTGCTCAGCCCCACTCCCCAGCCTCACCCCCACAACCTTTGATACTCTGTTCAATCTGGAACCTATCGAGTCTGCTCCGCCATTCAATCATGGCTGATCCTTGTTTTTTCCTGCTCAGCCCCACTCCCCAGCCTCACCCCCACAACCTTTGATACTGTGTCCAATCTGGAACCTATCGAGTCTGCTCCGCCATTCAATCATGGCTGATCCTTGTTTTTTCCTGCTCAGCCCCACTCCCCAGCCTCACCCCCACAACCTTTGATACTCTGTTCAATCTGGAACCTATCGAGTCTGCTCCGCCATTCAATCATGGCTGATCCTTGTTTTTTCCTGCTCAGCCCCACTCCCCAGCCTCACCCCCACAACCTTTGATACTGTGTCCAATCTGGAACCTATCGAGTCTGCTCCGCCATTCGATCATGGCTGATCCTTGTTTTTTCCTGCTCAGCCCCACTCCCCAGCCTCACCCCCACAACCTTTGATACTCTGTTCAATCTGGAACCTATCGAGTCTGCTCCGCCATTCGATCATGGCTGATCCTTGTTTTTTCCTGCTCAGCCCCACTCCCCAGCCTCACCCCCACAACCTTTGATACTCTGTTCAATCTGGAACCTATCGAGTCTGCTCCTCCATTCAGTCATGGCAGATCCTTGTTTTTTCCTGCTCAGCCCCACTCCCCAGCCTCACCCCCACAACCTTTGATACTCTGTTCAATCTGGAACCTATCGAGTCTGCTCCGCCATTCGATCATGGCTGATCCTTGTTTTTTCGTGTTCAGCCCCACTCCCCAGCCTCACCCCCACAACCTTTGATACTCTGTTCAATCTGGAACCTATCGAGTCTGCTCCGCCATTCAATCATGGCTGATCCTTGTTTTTTCCTGCTCAGCCCCACTCCCCAGCCTCACCCCCACAACCTTTGATACTCTGTTCAATCTGGAACCTATCGAGTCTGCTCCGCCATTCAATCATGGCTGATCCTTGTTTTTTCCTGCTCAGCCCCACTCCCCAGCCTCACCCCCACAACCTTTGATACTCTGTTCAATCTGGAACCTATCGAGTCTGCTCCGCCATTCAATCATGGCTGATCCTTGTTTTTTCCTGCTCAGCCCCACTCCCCAGCCTCACCCCCACAACCTTTGATACTCTGTTCAATCTGGAACCTATCGAGTCTGCTCCGCCATTCAGTCATGGCTGATCCTTGTTTTTTCCTGCTCAGCCCCACTCCCCAGCCTCACCCCCACAACCTTTGATACTCTGTTCGATCTGGAACCTATCAAGCTCTACCTTAAATATGCCCAACGACCTGGTCTCCACAACTGCCTGTGGTAACAAGTTCTGCGTATTCGCCACCCTCTGGGTAAAAAAAATTCTCTGCATCTCTGTTTTTAAATAGGCGCCCCTATATCTTGTGGCTGTGCCCTCTTGTCATAGACTCCCTCACCATGGGAAACATCCTTTCCACATCTACTCTTGTCTTGACCTCTCAACGTTCAAACTTTTCTAGGAGATCCCCACTCATCTTTCTAAATTCCAGCGAGTACAGGCACAGAGCTATCAAATGTTTCATGTATGCTAACCCTAACATTCCTGGAATCATCCTTGTGAACCTCCTCTGAACCCTCCCAAATGCCTGCACATTATTTCTTAGATGAGCAGCCCAAAACTGTTCACAATACTCAAGGTGAGGCCTCACCAGTGCCTTATAAATCCTCAGCATCACATCCCTGCTCTTGTACTGAATGCTGATGTTGCATTTACCTTCCTCACAATTCACTCTACCTGCACGTTAACCTATACGGTGTTCTGCAGAATAGAGGTCACCAGCCAACAGGGGTCAACCACCTTTTTTGCACCACGGACCGGTTTAATATTGACAATATTCTTGTGGACCGGCCGACGGGGTGGGGTGGGGTGGGGTGTTAGTCACAACCGGAATATAGGTGATAAGTCAGCTATAACTCACTTACAAGTGGCTCATACACTCGATTTTATTTCCAAAAGGGTTTATCTAACGAATTCAATATTAAACAGACAGCACATAGTTTCCTCGTATGAATACAGTGATAAGTCATATATAACTCATAAGTCAATAGCATCATAACATTTTACGTAAAGTTTGGATTATAAACACAGCGCATATTTTCCTCGAATGTACATATAAAATCATTCCAACAAACCAATATCGCTGAATCAGTGGGAGACCAGGCCTTGTTTCCCTGCAACAAGACAGTCCCATCCAGGGGTGACGGGAGACAGCGATACTCAAAGGGAGTTCCTTATTTCCAGTCTATTTCGCAATTTAATTTCCGTGGCTCTCAGCACTTGTTTCTGTCCCACTTGCTCTCATTTTGTTTGGCTCAAAAAACTCAACGGGTTTGTCTTTAAGTGCAGGGTGCTTGGACTCAAGGTACCGAAGCAGTTTGGAGAGCTTCATTGCCTAATTAGGCAGCCTCTAGGCCTGAACTCCAGCCTCCCACCCGCCCGCTGCCAGATGTCTTGGCCAGGTGCGGCTGGTCGTGGGTGGGGTGAGAAGGCAAGGTAAGGGCTGGAGGTCCCCGGGCCAGGGCTGCGGCTGTCGCAGTCCGGAGTGTGAGGAGAGTGCAACGGGGCACCCTTGTAGGTAGGTAGGATCTATCGGCCAACAAAAGTGTGGCTGGAGCGATGACTTTCAGTAGGTCGCAGCGAGGTAGCTGCTCTGCTACTTACGAAACCCTGAGCCCGAACTAGGTCTTCTGCGAATATTTTAGCACCGGGTCCCCCACAAACATCCGGTGGGCTAACCAGAGTTAGAGGTGGCACCCGTCTGTCCGCACTCCAGGCCAGTGGCAATGGCACTTCTCGCCGGCCGGTTACCTGAGACCAACCAGTGATCCCTGGCACGAGGGCGTCACTGATGACTGATGACTTCGTGCGGGTTCAAGTTCAACAGTGGGCATGACAGGGAATGAGGAAAGGTGGAGCTAACTTACATCGCCAAATCATATCGTTTCCTCGTGGCCCGGTAGCACATGCTGGTTGTTGGGGACCGCTGTTTTCGAGCACCTTCTCCCTTGTAACAATAACTGCACTCACTTCTCCTCCCTTGCACCCTTCAACATCTGGCACAGTGCTAGTGTCCTCCACAGTGAAGACTGATGCAAACTACTCATTCAGTTTATCTGCCATCTCTTTATCCCGCGTTATTATATATCTGGCCTCATTTTCTAGCGGTCCTATATCCACTCTCATCTCTGTTCTATATGTTTTACAATACTTGAAAAACAATTTGATATTGTTTGCTAACTTGTTTTACAAAGACAGGTGTGTAAAAAGGGCCTGAAGGATCTTTGTAGACCAGAGTCACCCCAACGACAAACTGTACCAGTTGCTACCATCCGGGAAACGGTACTGTAGCATAAAGGCCAGAACCAACAGGCTCCGGGACAGCTTCTTCAACCAGGCCATCAGACTGATTAACTCATGCTGACACAATTGTATTTCTATGTTATATTGACCAGCCTGTTATACATACTATTTATCATTAATCACTATGAACTGCACATTTAGATAGGGGTGTAACATAAAGATTTTTACTCATGTATATGAAGGACGTAAGTAATAAAGTCAATTCAATTCCATGTTTCATTTTCCCCTCTCAATCATTCTTTCAGTCCCTCTCTGTAGGTGTTTAAAAGCTTCACAATTCCCTGTCTTCCTATTAATGTTTACTTTGTTGTATGCCCACTCTTTTGCACTTGGATTAGCTTGTCTTCCCCTGTCAGCCACGGTTGTACTATTTTGCCTTTTGAGTATTTATTTATTTTTGTAGTACATCTATCCTTCACCTTCCTCATTTTCCCAGAAACTGACACCATTTCTGCTCTGCTCTCATCCCTACCAGCAGCACCTCCTTGCCAACTCCTCTCTCAGACCACTGTAATTTCTTTTACTTCTCTGAAATACTACAATGTCAGACTTTACTTTCTCCTTATCAGATTTCAAGCTGAACTCAGTCATGTTGCGAGCACTGCTTCCTAAGGTTTATTTTAACTACCGGGTACTCACCTCTGGTTCAATACATAACACCCAATCCAGTGGAGCTGTTCCCCAAGTAGGCTCAACGACAAACTGCTCTAGAAAGCCATCACATTGCATTTAACAAACTCACTCTCTTGAGATCCTTTACCAACCTGATTTTCCCAATTGACCCGCATGTTGAAATCTCCCATGATTATCATAACATTGTCCTTTTCTTCAGCCTTTTCTATTTCCAGCTGTAATCTGTGGGCCTCAACCCACTGACTGTAGGGAGGCCTGTATATGACTGCTGTCAGTGTCATTTTTACTTCTGCAGTTCCTTACCTCAACCCACAAGATTCAACATCTTCCAATCCTATGTCACATCTTGCTGCTGATTTACCAGCAGAGCCACGTCACCCCCTGACCCGACCTTCCTATACCAACGATACATTGTGTAACCTTGGACATTCAGCTCCCAACTACAACCATCCTTCAGCCACGATTCCGTGATGGCCACAACATCATAACTGACAATCGGTAATAGTGCAACAAGATCATCCACCTTATTTCTCATACTCCATGCATTGAGATATAACACTTTGTGTACTGTATCTGCTATCCTTTTTAATTCTGCATCCCTAATGCACTGATACTCACCTTGCTGGCTGCAATTTTCTCTTCGCATCTGTCCGCCCTATCTGACAGTCTGACTGCACGATATCTTTGCATTTTTACCATCAATCCTATCTCTTCACTCCAGTTCCAACCCCCCGCACCCCCACCAAATTAGTTCAGACCCTCCCCAACAGCTCTATCAAACCTCTCTGTGAGAATATTGTTCTCCCTCAGGTTGAGGTGCGACCCATCCCTTTTGAGCAGGTCATTCCTCCACCAGAACAGATCCCAATGATCCAAGAACCTGAGGCCCTGTCCCCAGCACCATCTTCTCAGCCATGTTTATCTGTTAAATGATCCTGTTTCTACCCTCCCCAGTACGTGGTACAGGCAGCAATCCAGAAATTACAACCCCGGGGGTGCTGCTTCTGAGCTTTCTACCAAGCTCTCCAAATTCTATTATCAGGACCCCTTTGCTTTTACATCCTATATAATTGGTCCCACAATGTACCAGGATATCTGACTGTTTTCCCTTCCTCTCTAAAAATGCTGCATACACGATCTGAGATGTCCATGACCTTGGCACCAAGGAGGCAACATACCATTCTGGTGTCCCATTCATGTCCATAGATTCTCCTATCTGCTCCCCTGTAGATTGAGTCCCCTATCACGACCACTCCCCTCTTCTGCCTCTAACAACAGTGAGAGATGCTGGTCCAGAAGGTGGAAGACCTGCGTCAATCAGACACTGGACTCACAGGGCACAAAGGACTTGTGTATTTTCCTGACAATCTCGGTCACCACACTGATACCCGCTTTTATTCCCTACAGTATCATGAAATCTGTATTAATTTCCCAGCTCCTGTGGTAGGATACAAACTAGTGTTTTGGCATGTTAGTGCAGTGTGCCTGTGATCAGGACACAGTGTTCATCTGTCACCCCCGTGTATTGGTTTTATTTTGACCCTGTGCTGGTGTGTCCAGGGGTCTGACATCTCCAGCTGACCATGTGACAGTGATGCCTCCCAGTCGGTGGGGTTGATGCGGAATAAACTTCAGTTCCCCTTCAGCCTGTTATTACAGCCAATCTTTGCCTCAAATTATGAATTAATTGTGTCTGGTAAACGAAAAAATGAATCTTTGTAGTTTTACCTCGGTTAATGGCATCAAGTATTTCTCTCAGCACTGTGTTCAACAAATAGAGGTGATCAAATTTTTCAACCGGTAGGGCCTCATCTGTCACTGACAATTCCTGGACATCGTCACTGATTCTGTAAATATTAACCTGCTGGTGATAAACTGGAATTTTGAAGTATTTTACAAATCCATACAGGGTTTCAGTAAAGAGCATGTCCTACCTCCTGTTCCGACGAGCTTCCTCCTGAAATAAATAAAAACACAAATCTGATTAGACTTGGACTTACAGTCCTGAATTTCATCCAAATCATTACAAAATGTTGAAAATTCCCACTCCCACAGTCACAAACACACACCAGCAATACAGAACCACGGGGAAAATTACAGGAAAAGTTTCTGAATGTCAGACCATTACTGAGAGGATGAAACTTACAGGAAAGACAGGACAGGCTGTGCATTACCATCTGGATAAGGCGTCAGAATGATAAGATGGAACAATTTAAGATTAATGATGGATTTGCTTGCGCGAAGGTGGAAAAAGTACCTCATTATGGCGAACACGAGAGGACACAGGTGCTTGGAAGTAGTACGGAGGAGATGTCGGGTAAGTGTTTTGGAATGGGTGGAATGAGCTGCCGGCAACGAAGGTGGAGGTGGATGCGATAGGGTCTTTCACAAGACTCCCACACAGGTACATGGAGCTTGGAAAAATAGAGGGCTATGGCTAACTGGAGGTAATTTCTAAAGTCAGTAGATGTTCGGCACAGCATTGTGGGCCAAAGAGACTGTATTGTGCTGTAGGTTTTCTTTGTTTCTATGTTTCTATTTATGGGGAGACCTTCAGTCAAAGATAAAATGCCAGGAGGTTTTTAATAAATCCCACAAGAAATTTAGTGACGAGAATGTGGAACTCAGTGCCACAGGAGTGGTTGAAATGGAACAGCAGAGATTGAATGTAATGGGGAGGCTGGATAAACACGTGAGGGGCCAGGGAAATTGATAGAAGATGGACCTAATGGCCTGCTCATGACAGAAAATGGGACACAATCCCATGTAAAACTTATCCAAAAAATTAGAGACAGTGAAAGTTTCCGTAATCTGATGACTGAAGTGCCTGTATTGTGCTGTAAGTTTTCAATGTTTATATTTCTACGTTTCTAATGTGAAACTTAAACGAAAAATCAAAGAAACATGGAAAGTTTCCCTAATCTGACGGAAACCGGACATAGAGGATAAGTCTGACGTGTGGGTCAAATTCTTTGTTCTCACTGATTGACAGAGAGACCCTCACACCCACCGCACCAGACACACTCACAGCCTCTGATTGGAACTGGGTGTTAATGGAAGTTTTAGAGGATATTTAATGTTGTAATTAAGGACACAATCAGCAGCTCTGTGTTATGATCAGAGTAAATCATTTCAGAGAAGATTGCATTCTGTCCTGGGATGTACAGAAGTTGTGGAAGTCCAGTTTTGGGACAACAACAGTCCTGAATAGTTGCATCGATCGTTTGCTGAGAAACAGTTTACTGTCATTTCTAAATGCTGAGTGTAAGAGCAACACGTCTGTTTTCTGTCTGCATTGTATTCTGAGTTATGTGTTTATTACGAAAACCAGTCATGTGAGTGGGGACATGGTAAAAGCGAAGGGAATAAGTTACGTATTCGTACTTTGTTCTGGGCTGTTTTGAGCCTGGGACTGGCAGATGTCATATCTTTTGTTGACAGATTAATTGCAATTTAATTTATGATTAATTATGCAGAAAATTCATCGCTTAAATATTGTATGTTGCTGATAAAGGATCAAATATCTGTCTCCGACATTTTAGAATGTCATTAGCGGAGTGATTGGAGGTTCATCATGCGAGGAGAAAACTCTGTGTGAGGACACCAGCAGCGGTAATTGATTTGGTAGAATTGGCCGCTGTGCTGTGTTTATTTCAAATATACTATTGTTCATTTAGTTCAATTTGACAGAAATAAATTGAAACGTAATCCCTCACCTTGAGAAATATCACACCATCTTTCTGATCCATCTGTTCCTTTAACTTTGAGATTTCCTCCTGAATAAACCTTATATTCTCTTGAATCTTCAGAAGACTTTTCTCCATTGGATTTAGAATCCTCGCCTCTTCTTCCCTGAGATCCCTGAGTAAGCTCTGCTGTTTCTCTGTGATAATCTGGTGCAGTTCAGCAAACTGGGATGTGATGTGGGACTGAACGCTGTGTGACTGTTTCTGTCGAATGAAAGGTGAAGATTAGTTTACTGCATTGCTGTGTTGTATTTCCTTATGACATTAAGGTGACCATTCGGCCCATTGGGGTCCATACTACTTCTGAGACATTCCCGTCAATCCCATTCCATCAAGTTTTCCTGAAACCTATTCTCCCTCATTGACCCATTAACTCCCACCTGATTCACACACACTCTCCATCACCTTCACAGGGTTAATTGTAATTAACCATTTAACCAGCATGTTCTTGGGATGTGTCTGAAACTGTCATGGCCACAGGGAGAGCATGAAAACTCCACACAGACAGCAGCAGAGGTCAGGATCGAACACAGGTCACTGGAGCTGCGATACTCGGCTATTCTGCATTAAATGGAGCAAACCTCGACAGTAATATCAGAAATTCCGCTCAGGAAGCCTCACCCGAACTCCGGAAATCTTCTCTTTCTGTTGCTGCTCCTTTTCCTGGAAGTCTGATTTCTTTTTTGTGAAACAGTCTAAGGAAGATTTTAGCTGATCCTGGAAGTCAGAGAGTGAAGGAAATAGAAACAAAGATGCATCAAAGGAAACAGGTGATCAAACCCGATTATCACACAAAATGTCGGAGGAACTCAGTGAGTCAGGCAGCATCTATTCAGGGGAAATAAACAGTCGGTGTTTCGGGATGAGACCCTTCATTAGGACTGGGAAGGAATGGGACAGAAGCCAGAATAAAAAGGTTGGGTATGAGAACCAGCTGACAGGTGACGGGTGAGACAACGTGAGGGGGAACGTGGGGGAGGGTGATGAAGTGAGAAGCAGAGAGGGGACAGGTGGAAGAGATCAGGGCTGGAGAAGAAGGAATCTAAAACGAGAGGACAATCGACCATGGAAGAAACGGGGAGAATTTGGGACTGTTTGGAGCCCTGAATGGTGGTGAGGCAGGGGTTGGTAGGAGTCAGGTGTAGCACTTGTCCCGTTTGCAGGTATCGGTGTCAGGAGGGAGATCAGTGGGGAGGAGCGAGTGGATAAAAGGGAGTTGTGTAGAGAGCGATCCCTATAGGGCGCGGAGAGTTGTAGTGGTGGAGGGTGGGAGTGGGCCCGTGCCTCGTGTTAGAATCCGTTTGGAGATGGCGAACGGTGGGGGGATGATATGTTGTTTATGGAGGCTCGTGTCGTGGACAATAGACGATGGGGTGAGAATCAAATTCGAGTCAGTTTTACCTTGTAGAGTGTAACAGCTTTTTTAATCGGCATGAAGCGGTGCTCTCGGTGTTCCTGCGCAACCGCACAGATCACACAGATCAGTGTCTTGTCCGTTTCACAAAACAGCTTCAGTTCTTCCTCATGTTCCTCGCAGTAAAGTTTACTTCTCTTCCCTTTGGGATTCAGGTTTATATTTCGAGCTTTTTCAGCCAGATTTGCTAAGGCCCGATTCACCCTGAGGCTGCAGTCAGCAAACTCCTCTCTACATTCCGGGCAGGAGTTTCTCTCCTCCCTTTCCCAACACCGTGTGATACAAGAGCGACAGAAGTTGTGTCCGCACTCCAGTATAACCGGATCGGTGAAGAAATCCAGGCAGACGGGACAAATTGCCTCCTCGGTCCAACTCTCGGCCTTTCTTTTCGAAGCCATGTTAACTCCCAGCACTTCCTGATTCAGAATGCTTTCACTTTCGGGGAGCTGCTGATCCCCTGCAGTACCGCTATTGTCCACTACGCGCGCTGCAGTCTCAGGGAATGAATATTATGTCACTCCGTATGTTCAGTGGGAAAGAATTGTGGCCATTTCCATATCAGCGTGGGATCAGAAACACATTCAGTAGTTCCTAACAGAAATGAAAACTCGGCCATGGACTGCCTAAGCCCGGCTACGAACAGAGGAGTGTTGGGCATGGTTCTAGCAACCCCATCTCGTAAAAGCCCAGTGCGACAGAAACGTCAACTAAATCTCTAAAGGCCTCATCCCTGGGATCGGAAGGACGTTCCCCTGGAAGACGATTGAATCGTGTGGATAGAGGGAAGCCACAGGCCCGATCAAATCACGGCCCTGGGCAGAGGAATCTGCCGAGCCTGTGTCCCGGTGGCGTGATGGGCTAAAGAAGAAGCAGAACAGAAATGAAAACGGACAGAAGAGCCTGGTTCAGTCTGAGGCAGGACTGAAAAGGGCAAATTCTGAAAAGAGAGGCACAAGAGACTGCAGATGCTGGAATCTCGAGTAGGAAACATGATGCCAGAGAAACTGAGCAGTGACTAGTGGGGTACCGCAAGGCTCAGTGCTGGGACCTCAGTTGTTTACAATATATATTCATGATTTAGACGAGGGAATTAAATGCTGCATCTCCTAGTTTGCAGATGACACGAAGCTGGGCGGCGGTGTTAGTTTTGAGGAGGATGCTAAGAGGATGCAGGGTGACTTAGATAGGTTAGGTGAGTGGGCAAATTCATGGCAGATGCAATTTAATGTGTATAAATGTGAGATATCCACTTTGGTTGCAAGAACAGGAAAACAGATTATTATCTGAATGGTGGCCAATTAGGAAAAGGGGAGGTGCAACGAGACCTGGGTGTCATTGTACACCAGTCATTGAAGGTGGGCATGCAGGTACAGCAGGCGGTGAAAAAGGCAAATGGTATGTTGACATTCATAGCAAAAAGATTTGAGTATAGGAGCAGGGAGGTTCTACTGCAGTTGTACAAGGCCTTGGTGTGACCGCACCTAGAGTATTGTGTGCAGTTTTGGTCCCCTAATCTGAGGAAAGACATTCTTGCCATAGCGGGAGTATAAAGAAGGTTCACCAGATTGATTCCTGGGATGGCAGGACTTTCATATGAAGAAAGACTGGATCGACTAGGCTTATACTCACTAGAATTTAGAAGATTGAGGGGGGATCTTATTGAAACGTATAAAATTCTAAAGGGATTGGACAGGCTAGATGCAGGAAGATTGTTTCCGATGTTGGGGAAGTCCAGAACGAGGGGTCACAGTTTAAAGAAAAAGAGGAAGCCTTTTAGGACCGAGATAAGGAAAAAGTTCTTCACACAGAGATTGGTGAATCTGTGGAATTCTCTGCCACAGGAAACAGTTGAGGCTGGTTCATTGGCTATATTTAAGAGGAAGTTAGATATGGCCCTTGTCGCTAAAGGGATCAGGGGGTATGGAGAGAAAGCAGGTACAGGGTTCTGAGTTGGATGATCAGTCATGATCATACTGAATGGCGGTGCAGGCTCGAAGGGCCGAATGGTCTACTCCTGCACCTAGTTTCTATGTTTCTATGTCAGGCAGAATCTGTGGAGAGGAATGTACAATCGACTTTCAAGGTTGAGATCATTTCATTCCGAAATGTCGATTCTCCATTTCCTTCCACAGATGCTGCCTGACCCGCTCAGTTCCTCTAGCCGCTCGATTTTGTTTTCCTCCGGGATTAAGAGAGACAGACTGGGCTGTAAAACCGGGGTGAAGTAAATATTTAAAGCAGCTATTAAATCAGTTCATGCTGTCAGGCTCCCGATGGTTAATCCCCTATCGTGCCCCAATTTCAGCTCCAGATATTATCTGAAAACCCCGTCTCCGTGTCCAGACTCCATATCAGAGCTCCGTGTCAAGATTCCTCCTGCTCGCTGTTCAAAGTTCACGTCTGCGCAAGCATCCCAACTCAATCTCCGTGCCTGAGTCCTGCACTTGGGTTCTCCTCAGTCGCTTTGAGTAACAGAACGAACTGGCCATTTCCGTGCTAGCTGTTCCCTTCGGCCAAAAGGGAGGGCTCACCAGTAGAAAGGAGAGTCAGACAACATTCCCTTCCGTCCCCCAAACCCGGATGTAGATCCAAGCTACTGTAAACTACCACCAACAGCCCCTGTCTCTGTCCGCCTTGGTGGACTCCGGTGCCGAGGGAGATCTGTTGGATGAAGACACAGCTTCCCGGGCCGGAATTCCTCGGGAGCCGTTGAGTACCCCTCTGGAAGCCCGGGCACTGGACGGAAGACGTTTGGCCCGAGTCACTCACTGAACACCACCACTGTCTTTGGTTCTCTCTGGGAACCATCGGGAACAAGTACAATTTCACCTAATTTCCTCTCCTCAAGCTCCTATAGTTCTTGGGTAGCCCTGGATAAGCCGCCATAACTCCCACATTGATTGGTCCACCGGGAAGATAGCCGGCTGGAGTCCGTTTTGTCACTCCGCTTGTCTACAGTCGGCCCTTTCCTCTGTAAAAGCCACCGCGACCTCGTCTGCCGCTGAACCCCCTGACACGTCCGGGGCTCCAGCGGAGTACCACGACCTGGGGCAAGTGTTTAGTATGCACCGGGCCCTTTCCCTGCCTCCACTCCGACCATACGATTGTGCTATTGACCTTCTCCCCGGAGCTCCTCTCCCCACCAGTCGGCTCTATAACATGTCCTGACCAGAGAGGGAAGTAATGGAGGATTACATCAGTGAATCTCCCGCGGCGGGCATTGTCCGACCCTCATCCTCCCCGGCGGGCGCAGGGATCTTCTTTGTGAGGAACAGGGTTGGTTCACTACGTCGTCCATCGACTAGCGAGGCCCAAATCATAAACCATAAAGAACGAGTATCCACTGCCCCTCATAAACTCCACTTTCCAACCACTTCACGGAGCCACCATCTTCTCCAGGTGGGACCCACGAAGCGCCTGCCATCTGGCCAGAATAAGGGAGGGAGACGAGTGGAAAACGGCACTCAACACCCATCTAGGACACTTCGAATTCCTGGTAATGCCATTTGGCCTCACCAATGCCCCCGCTGATCTTCCAAACCCTGATTAACGATGTCCTAAGAGTCTTGATTAACCGTTTTGTGTTTGTTTATCTGGATGACATCCTAATCTTCTCCAGGAGTTTCCAGTTCATGTCCGTCAGTTGCTACAGAGGCTTTGGGAGAACAAATGATTGGTTAAAGCTGAGATGTGTGAGTTCATCTCCTGAGGGAACATCACCGAGAGCGGGCGAGTGAGAGCGGATCCCGAGAAGATCCGAGCGGTGGCGGAGCGGCCATGACCCACGACACGCAGGCAACTCCAGCCATTTCTGGGCTTCGCGAACTTCTATCGCCGGTTCATCAGGGAGTATGGTCGGGTGGCGGCGCCCCTTACCCACCTAGGACCCCTTTTCATTGGGACCCCGAAGCCGACTCAGCGTTTCCGGAGCTGAAGAGACGTTTCACCTCCGCTCCCATCCTAGTCGAACCAGACCCCTCTTGTCGATTCATTCTGGAGGTCGACCCCTCCGACTCTGGGGAGGGAGCGCTCCTCTCCCGAAGTTCAGGTCCTGATCAGAAACTTCATCCCTGTGACTTCTTTTCTCGCCAGCGGTCTCCCGCCGAATGAACTTACGACGTAGGGAACCGGGAGTTACTGGCGGTCAAATTCCCTTTGGAGGAGTGGAGGCACTGACTGGAGGGAGCGGAACATCCGTTCATCATCTGGAGCGAACGCAAGAACCTCGCATACATCCAAACGGCTAGACGCCTGAATTCCCGCCATCCCGTGGGGCATTAATTTTTGGCCGGTTCAGGTTCACACTCACCTATCGTCCGCGGTCTAAGAACGGGAAGCCCGATGCTCTCTCCCGTCAATACATTTCCGAGGAGGGCCTTCCCAACCCCGAGACCATTCCTCCACCATCCTGTGTAGTGGCTGCACTCACCTGGAGATCGAGGCCATAGTTAAAGAGGCCCAACGGACTCAACCTGACCCAGGCAACGGACCCTCCAATCTCCTCTTTGTGCCCGATTCCGTTCGATCTCAGGTTCTCCAGTGGGGGCACACGTCTCGTTTCGCCTGCCATCCCGGGATCGATCGGACTCTGTCCCTCCTGAAGAGACATGTCTGCTGGCCCTCCTTGGACACTCCCGTTCCTTTGTCTCTGTCTGTTCTGCTTGCAGCCGTGGAAAAGCCTCCCACCGACCACCTGCTGGATTGCTTCGTCCCCTACCTGTCCCGAGCCGCCGCTGGTCTCACATCACGCTGAATTTTGTTACGGGACTACCTCCTTCAGATGGGAACACTGTCGTACTCACCGTGGTGGACGGCTTCTCCAGAGCGGTGCACTTCATAGCCCTTCTCAAACTCCCTACAGCTCGGAGAACAGCCGACCTTCTCGTCCATCACGTCTTCCGCCTGCACCCCTCTGACATTATTTCTGACCTGGGTCCCCAATTCGTCTCACAAGTTTGGAGATCATTTTGTCAAGCCCTGGGAGCCTCACTAACCCTGTCATCCGGACCCAAAGGCACTGAACTACCAGGAACAGGACTAGGCGTAAGAAGGAAGCAAGGACAGTGGGAAAGAAAGGACGCTGGACATGACACAGGCTGCGGACGAGACAAGGATTCCGGGCCTGGGCTGGGACTTGACGATGATAGCGGAAGCAGGACATGGAACTGGGAACTGGGAGCCTGGGCTTGGACTCCCAGCCAGAGACTGGACAAGGACCCAGAACCTGGGTCTTGCCTCGGGCTCGGACTCCAGAACCAGGCTCGGACAAGACGTGGCCACAGGACAAGGAGAGTCACAGGACTGGACGTGAGACTCCTGGACAGGACAAGGGAACCCCAGCACCGGGCTGGGCAAGGTACACCTGGGCTGAGCGTGGCACATGACAAGACAAGAACACAACGCCGTGGCTTGAACAGGCGAAGGACCTTGGACTGACTGGGACTGTACGAGATCCCAAAGCCTTAACTTGGTCGAGGAAGAGACAGGGACAAGGAAAACCAAGGCCCCTCCTTGGATACAGGACGTAGGCCCGTGAGTCATTACACAGAACACAGAGCCGGACGGGACCCCTCCTTGATACAGGACGGGACTCATTACACAGAACGCTGAACACGACAAGACGGTTCCCAAAGCTAGGTAGCGGCAAACGGGCGGACCTGCCTAGCGGAGTTGTGGACACAAAGAGTAGTTCCTAACAGGGCGAGGCTCCCGACACAGGCAAGACGAGACAAGGTTCCAGGCAGAGGCGAGGCGAGACAAGGCTCCAGACACAGGCGAGGCAAGGCAAGGCTCCAGGTAGAGGCAGAGCAAGGCGAGGCGAGGCTCCAGGCAGAAGCAACACAAGGCGAGGCGAGGCGAGGCAAGACTCCAGGCAGAGTCAAAGCGAGGTGAGGCAAGTCTGCAAGCAAACGCAAAGCAACGCTCCAGACACAGGTTGCAGGGCAACGCTCCAGAGACAAGGGGAGGCAAGGCAAAGCAAGAGGAAGGTGAAGCGAAGGGATACAGACGGGGGTTAGGACAGGAACAATCCAGCAGCCAGAGGCTGAATCCTGAAGCTGTTTGTGAGACCATCCCAAAGAAGAATCAGCTGCCTCAAAAGAAACTTTGAAAACCCGGAAAACCTGGAATAAGGAGCATGGACCGAAACATGAACCGGAATGCGGGTTTCACGGAACGAACCATGACTGCGTCTGCATCTCAATGTGTTATATGTCTCCGCATGTGTGTCTGTCCGTCTCTTTGTGTGTGTATGAGTGTTTGTGTCGGAAACCAGCGAGCAGACAGTTCTCAGTCTTTGTCGTGATGGTGTGACGACTAAGAACAAATGGCGAGTGTGGAGGAAACCCTTTTCAGGACACCAGAGGGATGTGTGGACACTGGCTCAGGGAACTGGATAGCATTGCATTGCTTGTCAGTGATACAGAAATATCATGGGCTTACTTCTGAAGAGGGGAGAGCTCGGACAGTCTCTACGCAATGCATTGGGGAGGCTGAAAAGGGAATGAGAGACTGAACCTATGAGGAGCGCTTGATGGCTCCAGGACGGTGTAACTGGGAGGCTTTTAGTGGGACCTTGTCCAGATTTGTCCCAGTACCGGGAACAGGCAGCTCTCCTGGACGGTGTAACTGGGTGGCTTTCAGTGCGACCTTGTCCAGATTTGTCCCAGTACCGGGAACAGGCAGCTCTCCTGGACGGTGAAACTGGGAGGTTTTTAGTGGGACCTTGTCCAGATTTGTCCCAGTACCGGGAACAGGCAGCTCTCCTGGACGGTGTAACTGGGAGGCTTTTAGTGGGACCTTGTCCAGATTTGTCCCAGTACCGGGGACAGGCAGCTCTCCTAGACGGTGTAACTGGGAGGCTTTTAGTGGGATCTTGTCCAGATTTGTCCCAGTACCGGGGACAGGCAGCTCTCCTGGGCGGTGTAACTGGGAGGCTTTTAGTGGGAACCCTGTCCAGATTTGTCCCAGTACCGGGGACAGGCAGCTCTCCTGGACGGTGTAACTGGGAGGCTTTTAGTGGGACCCTTGTCCAGATTTGTCCCAGTACCGGGGACAGGCAGCTCTCCTGGGCGGTGTACTGGGAGGCTTTTAGTGGGACCCTGTCAGGAATTGCCCCACAGCTGGGGAAGGGGAAGCTCTCCGTGAAGGGGTGACTGGATGGGTTTTACATTGTGAAGTTCACTTGCTCTGAGTTATTATTCAGAGTGAACCCTTGGTCCAGTGTTTCATGTCACCCGGGTGGAGGCTGTCACAGATCACCTGAACCGGTGCCCATGGATCTGCTGCCGCCTGTTAACGGATTGAACTGTGCTGTAGAATTAATCCATTAACGGAGCCACCCGGTCTCCGGTTGCTAAGTTATTCCTGCTTTCCCTCTGAGACCCGTCGTAATTTGGGGGCGCTGTATTGACCCGAAGATAGGGTCTCGCCCCGAAACGATAGTTTTTCTATTCCATCAATGCTGCCTGACCTGCTGGGTCCCGCCAGCATTTTGTGTGTGCATGCAGATCGCTTTTTATCGCCGACGATTGCCCACACATCGTCGTCCCTTCATACGGAAGAATGCAGGTCAAGGACAGAGTGACCCGTGTCTGATGTTAGATTAGCAGCCGTTCACAGGGTCTCTCTCTCTCTCTCTCTCTCTCTCTCTCTCTCTCTCTCTCTCTCTCTCTCTCTCTCTCTCTCTCTCTCTCTCTCTCTCTCTCTCTCTCTCTCTCTCTCTCATCTCTCTCTCTCTCTCTCTCTCTCTCTCTCTCTCTCTCTCTCTCTCTTCTCTCTTCCTCTCTCTCTCTCTCTCTCTCTCTCTCTCTCTCTCTCTCTCTCTCTCTCATCTCTCCCCTCTCTCTCTATGTATCTATCTATCTCGCCCTCCCTCTCTTCTCTCTCTCTCACTCACACACCCCTTCTCTCACTCACTCCTCTCTCTGTGCCCTCTTCCCTCCTTCTCTCTCTCTCTCTCTCTCTCTCTCCTCTCTCTCCCTCTCTCTCTCTCTCTCTCTCTCTCTCTCTCTCTCTCTCTCTCTTTCTCTGTCTCTCTCTCTCCTCTCTCTCTCTCTCTCCCTCCTCTCTCCCTCTCTCTCTCTCCTCTCTCCCTCTCTCTGTCCAGTGAATTTAGTGGCGATTGTGATCCTGTCCGGGGGAAAGTGCGGCCTCTCTACCTGCACCACTCGCTACCTGGTGACCATTGTCAACAAAATTGTCAACCCGCCCTGCTACACCATATCTAGGTCGTGAAGAAAAATCACGATATCAGCAGTATCACGAAAAGAACCGATCCTTGTGGGACAACACTAGTCACAACCCTCCAATCCGAATGTACTCCCCTCCACCACGACCCTCTGCTTTCTGCAGGCAAGCAAATTCCGAATCTACTTGGCCAAACTTCCCTGTATCCCATGCTTTCTGACTTTCTGATAAGCCTACCAAGTGGTACCTGTCAAATGCCTTACTAAAATCCATGTAGATCACTTCCACTGCACGGCCCTCATCTATATGCCTGTTCTCCTCTTCAAGGAACCCTATCAGGCTTGTTAGCCACGATCTGCCCTGCAATAAAACATGCTGACTGTCCCTCATAAGACGACAATTCACTAAATGTCAATAGATTCTAACACTAAAATCTTTTTCAACAGCTTTCTCAGCACAGACGTAAGGCTCACTGGTGTATAATTACACGGACTATCCCTACTACCTTGTTTTGAACAAGGGTCACATTCTCCTCCATTCAATCCTCCGGTACCATTCCCCTGGACAACGAGGACATAAAGATCCTAGCCAGAAGCTTAGCAATCTCACCCCTCGCCCATGTGGAGCAGCCTGAGGAATATTCCGTCAGTCCCCGGGGACTTATCCGTCCTAATGCATTTTAACAACTCCAACACCTCTTCTCCCTGAATATGAACATGCTCCAGCACATCAACCTCACCGTCATCAAGTTCGCTGTCATTGGTGAATACCGAAAAGAAGTATTCACTGAGGACATGGCTCACTTTCAAAGCCTCCAGGCACATCTTCCACCTTTATCTCTAATCGGTCCTACCTTCACTCCTGTCATCCTTTTGTTCTTCGCATAATTGAACAATGTCTTGGGGGTTTTCCTTTATACCACTCGCTGATGCATTCTCATGCCCCCTGTTTTTTTCTTCTCAGCCCCTTACTAAGCTCTTTTCTTGCTACCCTATATTCCTTAATAGGCCCATCTGATCTTTGTTTCCTAAACCTCATGTATGCTGCTTTCTTCCACCTGACTAGACTTTCACCTCACGTATCACCCATGGTTCCTTCACCCTACCATTCTTTATCTTCCTCATCGGAACAAATTTATCCCTAACTACCCTCTGGTTCCATACACACTTTCCAACTGTTACACTGGGTAAGTCCTATTCTTTCACGTCTTATCCATTAGCTCCTCACATATTTGTAGATGCCTTGTCGTTTTCCTTAATCCCGCCCGCCAAGGACTTCTCATGGCCCCTTCTGGCTCTCCTAACTTCCTTCTTAAGATACTTGCTGTTAGCCTTATAATCTTCTAGATCTCTAACATTATATAGATCTCTGAACCTTTTGTAAGCTTTTCTTTTCTTCCTGACTAGCTGGATTGCAGCCCTTGATCACCAATGTTCCAGTACCCTACCATAACTTCCTGTGTCATTGGCACGTACCTATGCAGAACTCCACACAAATATCCCTGAACATTTGACTCATTTCTTCAGTACTTTTTTCTGAGAACATCTGTTCCCATTTAAGCTTCCAAATTCCTGCCTGATAGTCTCATAATTCCCCTTACTCCAATTAAACGCTTTCTATAACTTCTCTGCTCCTATCTCTCTCCAATGCTAATGTAAAGGAGATAGATTTATGAGCACTATCTCCAAAATGCTCTCCCACTGAGAGATCTGACTCCTGACCAGATTCATTTCCCAATACCAAATCGACCCGTTTGAAACTATGATTGCTCTGCGATAATCCAATGTGGTTTTGGGAGGCCAGTCTGTTTGGATGCGCACGGATCTGGTATGTGAGCGCCATAGGAGTGTCGGCAGCTTCGGGGGTGCGCACGGACTTGGGGGTGCAGACGGATTTGAAGATTGCACTGACGGAGGGGATTTTGGCGAATGTGGGCGTGCACAGTGATTTGCGGACGGACGCAGATATCGGCGTTTGTCAGCGGATATGAGATGCCGGTAGAGTTGTGAGCACACACTGACTCGAGTGTGCACATGATTTTGTGGAGGTGCGCAGATCTGGGAATGCCAGTGGAATTGTTGCTACCCACTGAATTTGGAGTTGGTGGATTTAGAGGTGTTCATGGATTTGTGGAGGTGCGCAGATCTGGGAATGTCAGTGGATTTGGTGCTGATTGCTATGTCTGAAATGACTTTTCCTCTGTGATGCTCTAATGTGCATCTGGAGGTGGCTGTGGATTTGGAGTGGGCACAGATCTGGGTTGTGCACATATTTAGGAATGTGTGTCGATTTGGGAGTGTCAGCAGGTTTGGGAGTGCACATGAATGGGGGGCTTTTATATTTGAGGGGGTACGCATGTTTGGGAGGGTTGGTGGATTTGGGGGGCACATATATTTGCGGGTAGAAACATACAAAAAGCTACAGCGCAATACAGGCTCTTCGGCCCACGATGTTGTGACGAGCATGTACATATTCTCGAAATTACGCTCCAATACCCTCATTTTTCAAAGTACCATGTACCTATCCAAGAGCCTCTTAAAAGACCCTATCGTATCCGCCTCCAACACTGTCACCGGCAGCACTTTCCACGTACTCACCACTCTCTGCGTATATATTTAAAAAAAAACCTTCTCTTTCAGGCACATTAAAACTGTGCCCTCTCGTGTTAGCCATTTTAGCCCTGGGAAAACGCCTCTGACTATCCACACAATCAATGCCGCTCATCATTTTATACACCTTTATCAGGTTACTCGCATCCTCCGCGGCTCCAAGGAGATAAGGCCAAGTTCACTCAACCTAGTCTCATAGGGCATGCTCCCTAATCCAGGCAACATCCATGTAAATCTCCTCTGCACCCTTTCTATAGTTTCCACATCCTACCTGTACTGAAGTGATCAGAACTGATCCCAGTGGTGCAGAGACGGGGCGTGGACGTGAGGGGGTAAAACACCGTCATGGCGACTCAGAAACTCATTGGCCCGCCATATTTCATCAATGTACTGCTCCAGAATGCCGCCCACCATTTGGTCTGTGGATATGTCTGTCTATTCCCCTTCATGCTCAGTACCTCACAGTCTGACGTTCCCAGAGGACTGTAGGGCTAGTCTGATACTGGTTGGCTAGTCCACTGTCAGTTACTCTAATCTTCAACTTCCACATGAATAATGGGCTAACGCGAAATTACAGGGCGGGGTATGGATAAATGCTGTTTATTTATTTGTGAAAAGCCAGGTCGCCTCATCTTAATTATCGCCTCCGCTACTACCAATGACTGTCGTCAGTAGCTGAAAGATATTATAATCAATATTATAATATTGATTTAGTATCAAGGATGCATACAGTATCGAAAGAACAGGCTGGAAGCAGAGGTGGTGGCGTAGCTCTGTTTGTAAAAAAAAAAACAAGTAAAATCAAACCATTAGAAAGAGGTGATGCAGGGGCGGAAGGTGTTGAACCATTGTGGATAGAGCTAAGGAACTGCAAGGTGAAAGACACTGTGTAGACCATGGAACAGCAGTAAGGATGTGACCTACAAATTAAACGGGGGATAGTGAATGCTTACCGAAAAGGAAATGGTAGAAGAGTCATGAGGAATTTAAATGTGCATGTAGATTGGAAAAATCAGGTTGAAGCTTGCTTCCTGGTAAAGGGATTTCTCGAGTGCCTTCGAGATCGCTTTTTAAGGCAGCTCACGATTAAACCGACTGGAGGATCCGCTCTACTGAATCGGGTATGGGGCAATGAAGCAAAAGTGTTTGGAAACCTGAAAGTAGAAGAACCTTTAGGGGCAAACGAGCATAATGTTTTTGAATTTACCCTGAAGTTTGAGAAGGAGAAGCGGAAATCAGATGTGGTGGTATTACAGCAGAGTGACGGTAATCACAGAGGCGATTACAATCGGCCAGAATTAACTGGAAAGATCACCGGCAGGATCCACGGCAGGGCAGCGATGGCTGGAATTTCCGGAAGCAATTCGGAAGGCACGGGATAAATACATCACAAAAGAGGAAGAGATTTGCAGGAATGTCAATGCCAGCATAAAAGCCTAAGAGAATTGAGAAAAAAAAATTGTGGGAAGTTAAACAACTGGGAAGCTTATGAAAACCAAAAGAAAAGAACTAAAAAATCATTAAGAAGATAAAGATGGAATACGAATTTAAGCTAGACAGTGATATTAAGGAGGACAACAAGCATTTCTTCAGATACATAACGTGTAAAAGGGAGGAGAGAGTGTATTTCGGGCCGTAGGTAGACGATGCTGGAGACTTAGTAATGGGGCAAACGAAATGGCGGACTGAATCGGTATTATAGGAATATGGGCAAAAAGGTTGGCAGATGGTGTGCAGTGCAAACACGAGGAAATCTGCAGCTGCCGGAAATTCAATCAACACACACAAAATGCTGGTGGAACACAGCAGGCCGGGCAGCATCTGTAAGGAGAAGCACTGTCAACGTTTCGGGCCGAGACCCTTCGTCAGGACTAACGGAAAGGTAGCAAGGGATTTGAAAGTAGTGGGGGAGGGGGAAATGTGAAGTGATAGGAGAAGACCGGAGGGGGTGGAATGAAGCTAAGAGCTGGAAAGGTGACTGGCGAAAGTGATAAAGAGCTGTAGAAGTGAAATTATCATGGGACAGGAGGACTCGGGAGAAATAAAGGGGGAGGGGGGGAGCACCAGAGGGAGATGGAGAACAGGCAGAGTGATGGGCAGAGAGAGAGAAAAAAAAAAACAAACAACTGAATATGTCAGGAATGGGGTAAAACGTGGAGTAAGGGCATTAACAGAAGTTAGAGAAGTCAATCTTCATGCCATTGGAGGCTACCCAGCCGGTACATAAGGTGTTGTTCCTCCAACCTGAGTTTGGATTCATTTTGACAGTAGAGGAGTCCATTGACAGACATATCGGAATGGGAATGGGACGTGGTATTAAAATGTGTGGCCACTGGGAGATCCTGCTCTCTCTGGCGGACCGAGCGTAGGTGTTCAGCGAAACGGTCTCCCAGTCTGCGTTGGGTCTCACCAATATATAAAAGGCCACACCGGGAGCACCGGACGCAGTATACCACACCAGCTGACTCACAGGTGAATTGTCGCCTCACCTTGAAGGACTGTCTGGGACCCTGAAAGGTGATGAGGGGGGAAGTGTAAGGGCCGGTGTAGCACTTGTTCCGCTTACAAGGATAAGTGCCAGGAGGGAGATCGGTGGGAAGGGATGGGGGGGGGGGGGGTGCGGTTGGGGTAACGAGTGTACAAGGGAGTCGCGTATGGAGCGATCCCTGCGGAAAGCAGAAAGCTGGGGTGGGTGGCAATGATGTGCTTGTTAGTGGGATCCCAATGGAGATGGCTGAAGTTACGGAGAATTATACGTTGAACCTGGAGGCTGGTGGGGGTGGTAGGTGAGCACAAGGGGAACCCTATCACGAGTAGGGTGGCGGGCGGATGGGGTGAGGGGCAGATGTGCGGGAAATGGGAGAGATGCGTTTGAGAGCAGAGTTGATGGTGAAAGAAGGGAAGCCCCTTTGTTTAAAAAGGGAAGACATCTCTTTCGTCCTGGTATGAAAAGCTTCATCCTGAGAGCAGATGCGGCGGAGACGGAGGAATTGTGAGAAGGGGATAGCATTTTTGCAAGAGACAGGATGGGGAGAGGAATAGTCCAGGTAGCTGTGAGAGTCTATAGAATTATAGTTGGTGGAACCAAAGGAGAAATTATTGAGAGTAAGAACTAATTCCGCTAGACGGAGGAGAGTGGTGGTAGAGGGGAATTGGTTAGGTCTGGATTCCAAAAAGAAGCGAAGAGCTTTGAGACCGTCCTGGTGGGGGATGGAGGTATATAGGGACTGGACGTCCATGGTGAAAATAAGGCGGTGGGGGCCAGGGAACTTAAAATAATTGAAAAAATTCAAAGCCTGAGTAGTGGAACGAACATAGATGGGAAGAGATTGAACAAGGGGGGATAAGACAGTGTCAAGGTAAGCAGAAATGAGTTCGGTGGGGCAGGTGCCAGCTGAGACAATAGGTCTACCTGGACAGGCAGGTTTGTGGATCTTGGGTAGGAGGTAGAAACGGGAAGTGCGGGGTGTGAGAACTATGAGGTTGGTGACAGTGGATGGGAGATCCCCAGAGCTGATAAGGTTGGTGATGGTATAGTAGACAGTGGCCTGGTCATGATCAAGGGGTAAATAAGAGGAGGTATCAGAGAGTTGTCGCTCTACCTCGGCTAGGTAGAGGTCAGTACGCTAGACAACAACAGCTCCCTCTTATCAGCGGGATTGGTGCGGAGGGAGCGGAGAGCAGAGCGTTCGGAAGGAGTTAGGTTGGAATTGGAACAGGGTGTGGTGAAGTCGAAACGGTTGATGCCCCGTCGGCAATTAGCAATAAAGAGATCCAGGGCAGGCAGAACACCAGAGCGGGGTGTCCATGAAAGGAGGAGGGTTGAAGACGGGAGAAGGTGTCATCGGTGGGGGTAAAAGAGTCCTTGCTAAAGAAATAAGCTCGGAGACGGAACCGGCGGAAGAAAAGTTCAGCGTCATGGCGTACGCGGAACTCGCTGAGGTGTGGACGAAGAGGGATAAAACTGAGGCCCTTACTGAGGACAGAGCTCTGTGCCTCAGAGAGTTGAAAGTCGGAGGGAATGGTAAAGACCCGGCACGGATGAGAGATGGGATCAGATGGGGGAGGGAGGCTGGTAGTGTCAGTGGAGAGGGAAGGGTTGGGGTGAGAGGAAGATGGAGCCTCTGAGGGCCCAGGAGTTGACGATGGGATCTGAGGGAGAGGGTATTGCAGAGTGGTGGTGGGGGAAGGGGAGAACGGCCTTTAATAAAGCCCCTTTGATTGATTGAGATGATTTTAGTTAAAATATTTTCAGGATAAAGCGATCGAAAATGGCGGAGATGAACAACAATAAAAATAATCTGGGATTCCATAATGGGGGTAAAAAGGAAAAAAAAAACACACCCAGATAATAAAGCCCGGAAAAAAAGTCGATATCTATCGACGCAAGCTCCAGGAAAAGCATCGATGCTGTTATAGCTCCGCCGACGTGAATATATATAAAAAGTAATCTCTAGCTCTCGCTACCGGACATAACTCTCATTACAGTCGACGTATATCTCAGTAAAGTTAACTTGAAAAGACAGTGTTTTTCCTATAAAACAAAACGACTTCAGTTTGAAAGTAACCTTCATAGTATTAGATAAGGGAAGAAAAACACATCCAAAGCAATTCTTGAAATATTTGCACAAAAGAAAAACAATCGCCATCTTTAAATTATCCAATCTATCTTTAAAACACAAGAAAAAACAAATAATTACTGAAAAGATCTTCTATAACGCATACAGAATAAAAAAAACAGTTAATTAATTTAAATGCTGCAAAAAGAAAAAAAAGTTCTAGAAGTACAAACTTAACTACAGCCTATCAACAGTTCTCCCACTATATCTTCTGCGGTTAAAACCGTCCAAACCAGTCTTTGTCAAAAATTAAAATGAATTTTAGGCTAAAAACTTTCTGTGACCACCAGATCTTCCAGTCTTATCAGTCTTTACAGCGCGAGACACTCAAGCCATTATAAATCATTCAAACTTCAGGCTTCAGACTCGTCGTGTTTGAAATATTTGCACAAAAGGAAAAACAATCGCCATCTTTGAATTATCCAGTCTTTATGTAAAACGTAAATAAATCGAAGCAATTACTTAACAAAAAAACTTTTTAAAAAGCATACAGAAAAAAAAGTCGGTTCATTTAAATGCTGCAGAGGAAAAAAAACTAGATGGTTCAAAATTATCTAGAGTGTTTCAACAGTTCTCCCGCTATATCTTCGAAGGTTAAAACCATCCGAACCAGTCTTTTTCGAAGCTAAGAATGCATTTTAAGGTAAACACTTTCTATAACCATCAAATCTTCCAATTTCATCGCTTTACACCACGAGACAGTCAAATTATTATAAATTATTAAAACTTCAGATTCGGCATCGGACTCGTCAGACAAAGAGTTAATAAAACGCAATGCTTCGGCTGAATCATCAAATATACGAACTCCAGAATTTTTAACAAAAAGCCTTAATTTGGCTGGCTATTGTAATAATGGAAAGAGCTTTTTTTGAAAAGCTAATTTCATAGAAGAGACAAATGCAGCACGTTTCTTAACAATTTCACGTGGAAAATCTTGGAAAAAAACGAACTTCTGAACCTTGAAATTGAAATAATCTTTGTTTTCATGCAAGTTTAATAATGCGGTCCTTGTCTCTGAGACGGAGAAAACGCACAACAACATGCCTGTTTTTACCTTCATCCAAAGATTTTAAAGCACCGGTTCTGTGAGCCGATTCAAGCTCCGGGGGTTGCGAACAAACCTCCGGAAATAAAGACTGAAACATTTTAGCAAAATAATCCAGTGTGTCGGCAGATTCTGATTTCTCTTTTAATCCAACAATTCGAAGATTATTCCGACGCGATCGAGCTTCCAAATCCACGATCCGTTGTTGAGCCTTTTCCAAACGAGAAGAAAGGTCAGCCGCATTTCGATTAATTTCTTTAAGATCGAGGCTCAGAGAGTCAATTCCTTCTTCAAATTTCTCTTTTAGTTGAGTTATTTCAGTGCAGATACCGGCGATTCGAGATTCCAATCTCTTGACCCAAGGGGGTTCTTCCGAGAATTCGTCAGCTTTGTTTAGATTTTCCGTTAGAGGGGTCGGGATTTCGTCTGGTGCTCTTCGAAGTAGCCATAGTTATAACTACTGTTATACAAATTCGACTGAATAGAGTTAAAATTTCAAAGTTTAAATCGGAAAAGGGAGAGATTAAAGGCGGACAATAAGCAACTAAGTCTTACATGTCCGTAGCGGGAGGCGGAGTCCAGAAGCACTTTGGATTGAATTATGGAAAGGATGTTTCCCATGGTGGGAGAGTTTAGGATAAGAGGGCATAGCCTCAGGAGAGAGGGGCGCCTTTTCAAAACAGAGATGCGGGAAATCTTTCAGACAAAGGATGGTGAATTTGTGGAATTTTTTGCCAAATGCAGCTGCAGAGCCCACGGCGTTGGGTGCATTTAAGGCAGACATTGATAGTTTCTCGATTGGACATGGCATCAAAGGTTCAGGGGAGAAGGCCGGTAGCTGGGGTTGAGGAGGACGGAAAGAAAGGATCAACCATGAGTGAATGGTGGAGCAGACTCGGTGGGCCGGATGGCCTGACTCAGCTTCCATGTCTTATGGCTTTATGGAAATGAGGATTGAACAGGAGACTGCGAGACTTTCTCTGAGTTTTATATTTGGACGTTGCTGGTACGGGTGGGAACCCACAACGCCGTATTTGTAACCCTTTATTATCTAATGTTATGATTAATGATATTCTCTCTGATACAGGCACTGAGGTGTGTAAATCTCTATATGCAGATGATGGAGCTTTACGGCTTAGAGGCATAAATTGCAATTATACTGTATATTGGATCCAATTAGCAGCTAATAATTTTGAACAGTCGGCAAATATATGAGAATTTAAGCTTTCAGTCGCTCATGAACAAGTTCTGTGTTTTATAAATGTGATTAATAGGCATGCAATTGATCTGAAATTATATTGTCAAACTCTTCAAGACGTGACAGCGGGAAGATTTCCAGGCATGTGGATGGATAATCAGCTGGCATGGAAGCGCCATATCAGAAAATAATAACATTAAATATTCTCAGTTGTCTATATGGGTATTCTGGGGAGCTACATGAATATCACTGTGGACCATATTCATTTGTTTAATTGGATCTGTTCTTGATTATGGCTGTGTGACTTGTAGATCAGCGTCATCTTCAATTTTAAAGTGTTCGGAAGTGTTCTGGCGCAATGAGGTGGTCCCCTGTTTCAGCTTTACTGGTTGAAATGAGCCAAGTATAATTGCGGAGATTGCAGTTGATATTAACGAACTGGATTCATTAGACGGGACAAATAAATTACCATCCTGTTGAAGTTGTGTTCGAGGACGGTTGGCAACATCACACGAAGAGTGTTTTCAAGTTTAGGTGGCTGGGATCTTATCGCGCTGGGAAGATGGGATTGTGGGATTACGCAATGTTCCCCAATGTCACGTTCTCTGAAAACCCATCTTGTTCTGCCTCTGACTAGCTGATTTTAGGTCACACAGTTTAATAAGTCTGAGAATTCTGCAATGTCCGAGTCTGTTGGTTCATCAGTGTATTTTGGAAAACTATAATGATATATTAACTGTTGCAGAAGAATCAAAAGATAACAACTGAGATGTTCCTCTGGCTATTTCGTGCCTTAATTACAGGTAACGACAAAGAAACAGCTTACTAACCATTATATCAGTATATAGAGTATCATTTGTTGCCATCATTTTAGGCTTACATTGCGTGGAGGAAATTTTTCCGTTTAAAACTCTAATTTATTCACAAACCTTTTCGGTTTTGATGAGTCTGAAAACTGTTTTTTCCAGCGGTCGGTCGGATTTACTGTTGGAAACTCATTGGCCCACTTCTTATGAGTTTATGGGTCTTCTTATGGGTCTCAACCTACACGGAGATGTTGAGTTACAAAAGCTGATACAATTCCAGCGGTGGATAAAGACCTTTCACCCGGCAAATCAGAAGCTAAGGGGCTGGTGGGATTGAGAATTATTGAGATTGGGATTGTCCTGACGAAGGGTCTCGGCCCGAAACGTCACCAGTGCTTCTCCCTATAGATACTGCCTGGCCTGCTGCGTTCCACCAGCATTTTGTGTGTGTGTTGCTTATAGCAAGAATGTTTGGATAATGAGCATAAAGGAAACACCACTGCAGGATGCATAATTGTTATCTTTATGGGGGAACGGAGTAAAACAAAAAATGAAAGAATTTTGTTCAAAAAAGAAGTAGTGAAGGTTTTATTTTCTAATTCTCTGCACCACACTCCAGTCCAGTTAGTGGCGGGAATCCGACTTTAATTTCATCTGTCAAACGCCTTTTAACCAAACCCCGCCCCATTTCGAATTATATTAGCAAATCATTCAAGGGGAAGGCGGAGAGTAGTGTGATTGACATTGGATTAGACAACCAGCATTCGTCAAGATCCCCGCCGTTTTGTGGTCTGTAAGGTTGATGGGCCGCAAAAGGAACAGATGGACATATACACAGACCAATGGCTGGACAGCGTTCCGGTGTATGTCTTTGACTGACATCTGGCTGGTCCAATGCGGTACTGAGTCTACAGGACGGCGCTTTACCCCTCACAAAAAACCTAATATCCTAATGTCCCAGAGCTGCCGGTCGATGCCACAACCTGCCGGGAATAACACCTGGGTGATCAGAGGGTGAATGTGAGGAGATGGAACCCTCACTGCAACCGCCTTTGGCTTGTGCTCAGGTCGCGGCTTTATTAATGAACTGAAGCACCGAGGTGACCGGATATTTCACCGCGCTGATCACCTGCTCCCTGAATTTCGACTGAGTCACCGCGTAAATAAATGTGTTCGTACAGCAGCTGAAATCCATCAGGAAATACCCGACGTAGTGAAGTATCCATTCAGAATCATTGAAATCGAATCCTTTTCCTGAGACCTGATAATATATGACATTTCCAACCAGTGTCATCCACAGGAGGATGAAGCTGCCGGAGAGGGTGAAGAGTAAAATCACAGACCTCCTCCTGCTCTCCATCTCCGGGTCGCTGCGGTTCTCCCCCTTGCTCTGACCCTTCAGCCCCTTTCGGACCCGACTGGCCACTAAAATGTGCCTGACTGTCAGAGCGTTGACGAGCAGGATCCCAGCGAAAGGGATGAACGGAGTTAAAACCGTATCAAGCCAGTCATATACTATCCACCCGGGGTCAGTGAAAACGTTGTCCCTGAGATCACAGAACTAAGGTATATTGCCGATTATTACCCTGGGTTCCCGTGTGAAGTATCGGGGAAGGTTTTTCAGACAGAACAGTACACCGGTTGCTGTTTTCCCGGTGCAATATTTTGTTTTCAGTTTCTGTCAGCAAATGGCGACAAACCGATCAAAGGTGAAAGCGACGGTGAACCAGACAGAACAGTCTGTGGCTGTGTAGCTCAGTACATCGATAACACTGCACACAGGGTTGATGTCCAGAAAATTCCGCGGGAAGTAATACACTCTGATTCGATTCAAAATGATCCACGTGGCAATGGTCAGTAGATCCGCCGCTGCCATGGCCACCAGGTAGCGAGTGGTGCAGGTAGAGAGGCCGCACTTTCCCCGCGACCGGATCACAATCGCCAGTAAATTCACTGGAGAGAGAGAACAGACACTGGGCATTACTGAAAACATTCTCCGGGAATTAACATGGGATCGGGCTTTGGCTAAAACTCGGGAGTGCGAGAGTGTGTAAACGGCTGCTAATATAACACCAGAAATGGGTCGCACTGTCTCTGACCTGTCTTCTTCAGTGTGGAGATAAGACGATGTGTGGGGAATCGTTGGCGATAAAAGCGATCTGTATGAACAAAAACGATCGGTGCTGATGCCCATTCCAGTCGCTGATGGGGCCGGTTTCACTGAATTAACTGTGACCGGCCAGGACTCTGGAAAATCAGCATCTGATGAGGCCGAGAAGGGATACAGAGAGGAGCAACACACACAAAACTGGAGGAACTCAACGGGTCAGGCAGCTTCCATGGAATTGAATCACCTTTCGTTTCGGGTCGAGACCCTCCTTCAGGACGAAGGGCTGCCCCGATTTATGACGGGTTTCAGAGGGAAAGAAGGAACCACTTAGTGACCTGTGGTTGAGTTGCTCTGTTAATGGATTAATTCTGCAGCGCAGTTTAATTCGGTAACATACGGCGGTAGATCCGTGAACACTGGTTCAGGCGATCAGACCCAATAATTGACCAACAGACAGTGGGATCCGACTGTGACATACTCCACAGGGTGACGTGAAGCAGAGGACTAGGGTTTCCCTCTGATCAATAACTTAGAAAAAGTGCATTTCAGAATGCAAACATCTCCCAGTCACAACTTCCCGGTGAGATCCCTAGCCCCAGCACTGGGACATCTCTGGACAAGTTGTCATTCAAGGCAAGATCAGCGTTCAATTCGATTCCGTGAGTTAGAGAAACATCGACTTAGTTCAAATTGTTATTAAATATGAAAATTCAGAATGTGAAATTGACAGGATCGATATCTCTGATGGATATTTGTGCAGTGATGATCAGGTTGTAAGCTTGCAACATTATCTTAAACATGTTCACACCGGTTAACACACAGAAATACCGAACATAAAATGCTCTGCTCACTCACCAGGAACTCCAATGACGGCAATGAACATGTACAATATTTTCTCCACACTGATATACCTATCGAACATTGCAGACATTTTCTCTGGCCAATGATTTGTCTCTTTGTGCGACAGGCGATCTCTCGGAATGAAATGTTAAGGCAGCACATGCCTGGGTTTTTTAAAGCCATTTAGCAATTCCACATGGACAGATTTCAACAGATTTGAAAAAGAAAGGTGTTTAAATTATTTACAAACCAATTACGTCAGAGAGGTGCAATCCCTGCGATGACAGATTGTGATTAAATTACTGAATAATATTTAGATCATTTGTGGCAGTTAGTTTGTAACAACAAGGTGAATGAACCATCCGAAGTGTCTTATCAATTAAATGTGCTTCCACTGTAAATATGTACTTCAAAGGAACCATTTGGTTGAGACAGACTGGGCTGAATGTTGGAGATGTTCTGGACTTTTGTGATGAAAAGTTATGCGTTTAGGAAAGTTAATAAGTCGCCATCTCCGTGTACTATTGTTAAGCAAAAAAGCACAGGTCGTAATAACGAAAGTGGTGAAATTTTTGAAACATGTTTACTATAGGTCATTTTGTGTTAATTTTGGAAAGGATATTGTACCTGGTGGTTTGCAGAATAATTTATAACATGAGGGGGTGGGGTTTATAGGCTTCATAATATGCCACTGAAATAGGGAACGGTGGGCTACTGGGTGGGTCATTTTCTGCGATGCATAATCAAGACAATTTAAGTGATGAGGTTAAGCAATGTAGGGGTAAGGTTTCCAGTGAATACCCTGATGTGTTGGAAACTAGCTGTAGTAATGATAGTATCACTGATACAGAGGTTTCTTTCTGTGAATTTACGGAGGCTATTACAAATGCAGGCAACACACACAAAATGCTGGAGGATCTCAGGAAGCCAAACAGCATCATTGGATAAGCGTACAGTCGACGTTTTGAGTCGGGGCACTTCAACAGGACTGGAGAAAAAGCGTCCAGCCTGCTGTGTTCTGCCAGCATTTTGTCTGCGTTGCTTGGATTTCTGCATCTGCAGATTCTCTATCGTTTGTGGTTGGATTGTTATTAATGCAAGTCAGATGTCTCCATGAAAGGATCGAGTATGATTAAACATCTGGCTGATATCTCTCTTGGGGTAATAACACTTTGGAATCTTATTTGTAGGTTAGAAAATCCTCCTTCCTCGTGGAAAACGGCAGAAGCTGGTCCGGTTCTGGGGAACTGGTTTGAGTATCGAGCGTTTTTTTTAAGATTGTTTAGATTATGAGGACACTCTGTCCTCGTTTATTGTCATTTAGAAATGCATATGCATTAAGAAATGATACAATGTTCCTCCGGAGTGCTATCACAAAATTAAAACAAGGAGAAACCAAGAGCCACACTGACAAAACCACATCATTATAGCGTATAGTTGCAGCGGTGCAAAGCAATACCGTAATTCGATAGACGCAGACCATGGACGCGGTTAAAACGTCTCAAAGTCCCGATCAACTCCAATAGTCCGATCATCAGGCAGCAAAAGGGAGAATCTCTCTCTGCCGTAAACTTCCAGGCACTGACAATTAATGCCTCGGAAGTACCCTACGACAGCATACTCTGAGTCCGTCCGAAAACTTTGATCCTCCGACCAGCCCCTCCGATACAGCCTCCCGAGCGCCATCCTCTGCCGAGCGCCTTCGACCTCGTCCCGGCCGCCGAAACAAGCAAAGCCGAGGTCTCGGAGGCCTTCACCTCCGGAGATTCCGGACCGCACAGTAGCAGCGGCAGCGAAGCGGGCATTTCAGAAGTTTCTCCAGATGTTCCTCCACGCTCTCACGTCTGTCTCCATCAAATCAGGATTGTGCACGGATCCCTACTTAACACGGAACAGATATCCATTCTCCAGAGAGGCCGCGACGCGCCGCCATCTTCTCCTCCTTGATTTATATTTTGGATAAAATATGAGACATATCGTTTCATCAGAGTAGGCTTCGGAAAGGGAGACTGGCATTGGATTTAGTTTTAGGTCTGGAAGATGGTATTAGGGAAGCACAGTTAAATAAAAATGTTGTAATAGCAGTATCTTTTGATATTGAAAAGGCATTGATGTTACTGCAAGGAAGGACTTTTGATTGAATTATGAAAATGAGGTTGGGGGGGGGAATTGCATAATTTGTTCAGAGTTTTATATTTGGACGACCTGAGTTGGTGCGGGTGGTTAAGTTAAATTCAGGTTTCTATGAGACAGAGATTAGGAAAACGCGAAGCAGTATTTGTAGCCCTTTTATATTTAATATTATGATTAATGATATTTTCTCTGAGATAGGCACTGGGGTGTATGAATCAATATATTCAGAAGGTGGATGAGAGGCAGAAATTTCAATTATGCTCTATATTGGATGCAATTAGCAAACAATAAGTTTGAACAGTAGGCACGAATGTGAAGATTCAGTGGCTACTGCACCAGTTATGTGCGTTACAAAGAGGATTAATAGACCTGCGGATGATTTGAAATGATATGTTCAAACACGGGAAAACGTGCCAGTGGTAGGATTTCCATACACGTGGATGTATAATAAACTGATCTGGAAGCACCAAATCAGAAAAATATTGATAAATGTAAAGCAGCATTAAATATTCCCAGGTGTCTCAGAGGGTATTCTGGGGTGCTACACAAAAAGCTTTGTTGACTATTTTTATTTTTTGAATTAGATCTGTTCATGATTATAGTTGTGCGCCTTATCTTCATCTTGAAATTTAAAGCGTTTGGGTGTGATAGAAGCACAGGTTTTAAGACTATGTTGTGGTGCAGCAAGGACGTTCCCTGGTTCGTCTTTACTGGTTGAAGTGTGACAAATGCCATTACAATTGCAGGGAATGCAGTTGCTGTAAACATATTGGATTAATATGAGCGGGCAAAGAAAATGATCATCCTGTTATGTTCGAGGATTGTTGGGAACACCACTCCAAGTGCTTTTATGTTTGGGTGGCCGGGATCTTATCACAGTGGGAAGACTAGGTTTCTGGATTACGCAATATACCCCACAGTCACAGTCTCTAAAACCCCATCTTGTTCTGTCTGTGACTGTTTCATTTTAGGTCACACAGTTTGATAAAGTCTAAGGATTCTCTAATGCCTGGCAGTCTGTTTTTTCATCGGTATATGAAGGGAAATTGTGATATGTCAACAATTAATTCAGACGAATCGAAAGAGACTTTCAATGGAAATGTTGGTGTAGCTGTTTTTGTGCCTGAATTACAGATAACGGTAAAAAAGGACATTCCAACCATTTATCGGCATATCCAGAAGAATTTGTTGTTATTATTTTAGGCTTACAGTTGGTGGAGAATGTTTGTCCAAGTAAAGTTCTAACTTGATCAGATTCCTGTTCGATTCTGATGAATCTTAAAACAGGTTATTTGAGAATTCGGACTGATTTACTGATGAGAACCGATCAAACATGATTTTTTTATTCAAAGTATTGGTTTATGTGCGCTCTTCGCATGGGTCCCTGCACGCAGAGGTGTTGCGGGGCATGAGAGAGTTGACTGTTTACTGCAAAAGCAGTTAAAATTTCATCTGTGCAGAAAGACCCTGCACTTAGCAAATCAGAAGCTAAGGTTAACAGTTAGGCTCCTAACAGTTAGACATGACTGGTGGGATAATGGACACAAGGGAGAGACCTTTACATAATAAATGAAATCATTAAGTTAATGGGGGTAAAACAATAATGGAAGGGATTATAAGAACACGACTTAGTATTGACCATGGGATACTTTATCATTCCTTATGATGTGTTGTAAAACATAATTCTGGGTCATGTTAAACACATACTTTTTAATAATAAAGCACATCAGTTTGAAAGAAATCAAATGCAGGTTTTTAATCTTTGTGGGTTGATAAATTTAATTTAAATATTTTCTTATGTTATGGGAATGGGTTTAATTCAGTTCAAAACATTGTGTTTCATTACGTACAATCTATAGGGCTTTTGGTGTAACGTAGCTTTCATTAAACAAAAGAAGCAGTGCGCGTTCTATTTCCCAGTTGTATGAAACATACCCACTGCAGCTGGTGTCAGGAATGCGCCTTTAACTTCGAGTGCCAACCTCCGTTTATCTAAAGCCCGCCGCATTTCTTCACGTTAGCCAATCATTCAAGGGGAAGGCGCAACCTGCTGTGATTGACATTGAATTTGCCAATTAGCATTACAGTAGATCCACGATGTCTTGTGGGAATGTCGGTCTGTAAGTTTGATGGGCGGGAATGGGAATAGATGGACTTATCTACAGACAAATGGGTGCGCGGCATTACAGAGTGGTTCTTTGACTGCTATCTGGCAGGCCCAATGACATACGGAGTGCCTATCTCCATCCCCCCCCCCCCCCCCCCACACACACTATCATAATGTCCCGGAGCTGCCCGTCGATGGGACAAACCTCACGGGAATAACAGCTGGGAGATCAGCCTGTGAATGTGATGCACCATCAATAACTCTCGGAGACAGGAAGTGAACGATAGGCTTTTATTAGAAGCAAAAAGGGAGCACGACATCTCGGAGACTGAGGGAAGAGCAGTGTCCCAATCGCCTTTAAACGGGGGTCTGTGGGAGGAGCCACAGGAGCAGTCAGCAGAGGGGCTTGTCTAGACAGGTATACATTGTTTGCCACATTCACCACCCCACCCCCCTTTGTTTTAAAAGAGAGTCCCCACGGGGCGAAGTTTCTTACAAGCATATTTACAGGTCAAGTCTATCAGGCGCTCGAGTCTGTCGCTGCGATCTACGTAGCACCGGCGGTGATTGCACCGGTGACTGTCGTTGTGCTGGCTCCGGCCTGACTTGAGGTGCCAGCCCGTTAGCCGTCAGTAATCCCTCAGGCGTGTGCGAGACGCCCGGTATGGGAGTGTCGTGAGGAGTCTGTGTAGGGCTTGGTGTGCGCGGTGTCACCTCGGGTACAGGGTTCATAGTTACCGTGGAGTCTTCGGGGTAGTGGTCTGGTGCTCCTGCGGGCGCCAGGTCGCGGACGGAGACCGTGTCCTCCCGCCCATCAGGTAAGATCACGTAGGCATACTGGGGGTTCGCATGAAGTAGGTCAACCCTCTCAACCATCGGGGAGTATTTATTGCTCCTCGCATGTTTCCGAAGCAGCACCGGCCCTGGGGATGTCAGCCAAGCCGGTAGGGTGGATCCAGTGGCAGACTTCCTGGGAAAAGAAAAGAGTCGCTCATGAGGGGTGGCATTGGTGGACGTGCATAACAGGGAGCGGATGGAGTGGAGTGCCTCGGGGAGGACCTCCTGCCAGCGAAAGACCGGCAATCCCTTTGACCTAAGGGCCTTCCACACCGTGGCATTCTCCCCCTCCACCTGTCCATTTCCCCGGGGATTATAGCTCGTGGTCCTACTAGTTGCAGTACCTCTAGCCAGCAGGTACTGGCGCAGCTCGTCACTCATAAACGAGGACCCTCTATCACTGTGGATACAGCAGGGATATCCTAATAAAATTGATGCACCATCAATAACTCTCGGAGACAGGAAGTGAACGAAAGTATTTTATTAGCAGCAAAAAGGGAGCACGGCATCTCGGAGACTGAGGGAGGAGCAGCGTCCCAATCGCCTTTATACAGGGGTCTGTGGGAGGAAACACAGGAGCAGTCAGCAGAGGTGATCGGATATTACATCGCGCTGATCACCTGCTCCCTGAATTTCGACTGAGCCACTTCGTAAATAAATGTGTTCCTGCAGCAGCTGAAATCCCTCAGCAAAGCCCCGACACCTTGAAAGATCTATTCCGAATCATTGAAATCGTGTCCTTTTCGTGAAACCTGATAATATATGAAATTTACAACCCTCGTCATCCATAGGAGGATGAAGAGTAAAACCACAGACCTCCTCCTGCTCTCCATCTCCGGGTCACTGCGGTTCTCCCCCATGCTCTGACCCTTCAGCCCCTTACGGACCCGACTGGCCATTAAAATGTGTCTGACTGTCAGAGCGTTGAGCAGCAGGATCACAGTGAAAGGGAGGAACGGAGTTAAAACCGTATCGAGCCAGTCATACCCTATCCAACCGAAGTCAGTGAAATAATTGTCCTTGGGTTTACAGAACCAGGGTACATTGTCGATGATCACAGTGGGTTCCCGTGTGAAGATTCGGGGAACGTTTTCCAGACAGAACAGTACACCGGTTGTTGTTAGAACCACAGCCGCAGTTTTCCCGTTGCAATATTTTGTTTTGAGCCCTGAGCCCAAGCTATAGGCGCCCGAAGAGTCTCCAATACAGGCTACAGCTCCTCACATTCTGTGGTAGACTATGTATACCTGTCTGGACACGCCCCTCTGCTGACTACTCCTGTGGCTCCTCCCACAGACCCCTGTATAAAGGCGATTGGGACGCTGCTCCTCCCTCAGTCTCCGAGATGTCGTGCTCCCTTTTTGCTGCTAATAAAAGACTTTCGTTCACTTCCTGTCTCCGAGAGTTATTGATGGTGCATCAATTTTATTAGGATATCCCTGCTGTATCCACAGTGATAGAGGGTCCTCGTTTATGAGTGACGAGCTGCGCCAGTACCTGCTGGCTAGAGGTACTGCAACTAGTAGGACCACGAGCTATAATCCCCGGGGAAATGGACAGGTGGAGGGGGAGAATGCCACGGTGTGGAAGGCCCTTAGGTCAAAGGGACTGCCGGTCTTTCGCAGGCAGGAGTTCCTCCCCGAGGCACTCCACTCCATCCGCTCCCTGTTATGCATGTCCACCAATGCCACCCCTCATGAGCGACTCTTTTCTTTTCCCAGGAAGTCTGCCACTTGGACCACCCTACCGGCTTGGCTGACATCCCCAGGGCCGGTGCTGCTCCGGAAACATGCGAGGAGCAACAAATACTCCCCGATGGTTGAGAGGGTTCACCTTCTACATGCGAACCCCAAGTATGCCTACGTGGTCTTACCTGATGGGCGGGAGGACACGGTCTCCGTCCGCGACCAGGCGCCCGCAGGAGCACCAGACCCCTACCCCGAACACTCCACGGTAACTATGAACCCTGTACCCGAGGTGACACCGCGCACACCAAGCCCGACACAGACTCCTCACGACACTCCCATACTGGGCGCCACGCACACGTCTGAGGGATTACTGACGGCTAACGGTCTGGCACCTCAAGTCAGGCCGGAGCCAGCACAACGACCGTCACCGGTGCAATCCCCACCGGTGCTACGTAGATCGCAGCGACAGACTCGAGCGCCTGATAGACTTGACCTGTAAATATAATTGTAAGAAACTTCGCCCCGTGGGGATTCTCTTTTAAAAAGGGGGGGGGGTGAATGTGGTAAACTATGTATACCTGTCTAGACAAGCCCCTCTGCTGACTGCTCCTGTGGCTCCACCTACAGACCCCCGTTTAAAGGCGATTGGGACACTGCTCCTCCCTCAGTCTCCGAGATGTCGTGCTCCCTCTTTGCTGATAATAAAAGCCTATCGATCACTTCCTGTCTCCGAGAGTTATTGATGGTGCATCACATTCACAGGCTGATCTCCCAGCTGTTATTCCCGTGAAGTTTGTCCCAACGACGGGCAGCTCCGGGACATTATGATAGTGTATGTATGGGGGGGGGGTGGAGATAGGCACTCCGTATGTCATTGGGCCTGCCAGACATCAGTCAAAGAACCACTCTGTAATGCCGCGCACCCATTTGTCTGTAGATATGTCCATCTGTTCCCATTCCCGCCCATCAAACTCACAGACCGACATTCCCACAGGACATCGTGGTTCTACTGTAATGCTGATTGGTAAATTCAATGTCAATCACAGCAGATTCCGCCTTCCCCTTGAATGATTGGCTAACGTGAAGAAATGTGGCGGGCTTTCGATAAACGGAGGTTGGCACTCGAAGTTTTCCTGACACCAGCTGCAGCGCATTCCAGCGCATTCTTGACACCAGCTGCAGTGGGTATGTTTCATACAACTGGGAAATAGAACGCGCACTGTTTCATTTGTCTAACGAAAACTAAGTTAGACCAAAAGCCCTATAGATTGTACGTAATGAAACACAATGTTTTGAATTAAATTAAACCCATTCCCATAACTTAAGAAAATATTTAAATTAAATTTATCAACCCTCAAAGATAAAAACCTGCATTTGATTTCTTTCAAACTGATGTGCTTTATTATAAAATGGTATGTGTTTAACATGACCCAGAATTATGTTTTACAACACATCATAAGGAATGATAAAGTATCCCATGGCCAATACTAAGTCGTGTTCGTATAATCCCTTCCATTATTGTTTTACCCCCATTAACTTAATGATTTCATTTATTTTGTAAAGGTCTCCGCCCTGTGTCCATTATCCCACCAGTCTTGTCTGACTGTTAGGAGCCTAAAGGTTAACCTTAGCTTCTGATTTGCTAAGTGCAGGGTCTTTCTGCACAGATGAAATTTTAACTGCTTTTGCAGTAAACAGTCAACTCGCTCATGCCCCGCAACACCTCTGCGTGCAGGGACCCATGCGAAGAGCGCACATAAGCCAATACTTTGAATAAAAAATCATGTTTGATCGGTTCTCATCAATAAATCAGTCCGAATTCTCAAATAACCTGTTTTAAGATTCATCAGAATCGAAAAGGAATCTGATCAAGTTAGAACTTTACTTGGACAAACATTCTCCACCAACTGTAAGCCTAAAATAATAACAACAAATTCTTCTGGATATGCCGATAAATGGTTGGAATGTCCTTTTTTTATCGTTATCTGTAATTCAGGCACAAAAACAGCTACACCAACATTTCCATTGAAAGTCTCTTTCGATTCGTCTGAATTAATTGTTGACATATCACAATTTCCCTTAATATACCGATAAAAAAACAGACTGTCAGGCATTACAGAATCCTTAGACTTTATCAAACTGTGTGACCTAACATGAAACAGTCACAGGCAGAACAAGACGGGGTTTTAGAGACTAAGACGGTGGGGTATATTGCGTAATCCAGAAACCCAGTCTTCCCAGTGTGATAGGATCCCGGCCACCCAAACATAAAAGCACTTGGTGTGGGGTTCCCAACAATCCTCGAACATAACAGGATGATCATTTCTTTCCCGCTCATATTAATCCAATATGTTTACAGCAACTGCATTCCCTGCAATTGTAATGGCATTTGTCACACTTCAACCAGTAAAGACGAACCAGGGAACGTCCTTGCTGCACCACAACATAGTCTTAAATCCTGTGCTTCTATCACACCCAAACTCTTTAAAATTGAAGATGAAGATAAGGCGCACAACTATAATCATGAACAGATCTAATTCGAAAAATAAAAATAGTCAACTAAGGTTTTTGTCTAGCACCCCAGAATATCCTCTGAGACACCTGAGAATATTTAATGCTCCTTTACATTTATCAATATTTTTCTGATTTCGTGCTTCCAAGTCAGTTTATTATACTTCCATGTGTCCGGAAATCCTACCACTGGCACGTTTTCATGTGTTTGAACATATAATTTCAAATCATCTGCAGATCTATTAATCCTCTTTGTAACGCACATAACTTGTGCAGTAGCCACTGAATCTTCACATTAGTGCCTACTGTTCAAACTTATTGTTTGCTAATTGCATCCAATATAGAGCATAATTGAAATTTCTGCCTCTCATCCACCTTCTGAATATATTGATTCATACACCCCAGTGCCTATCTCAGAGAAAATATCATTAATCATAATATTAAATAAAAAAGGGCTACAAATACTGCTTCGCGGTTTTCTAATCTCTGTCTCATGGAAATCTGGATTTAACTTAACCACCCGCACCAACACGTGTCGTCCAAATATAAAACTCTGAACAAATTATGCAATCCCCCCCCAACCTCATTTTCATAATTCAGTCGAAAGTCCTTCCTTGCAGTAACATCAATGCCTTTTCAATATCAAAAGATACTGCTATTACAACATTTTATATTTAACTGTGCTTTCCTAATACCATCTTCCAGACCTAAAACTAAATCCAATGTCAGTCTACCTTTCCGAAGCCTGCTTTGATAAAACGATATATCACATATTTTATCCAAAATAAAAATCAGGAGGAGAAGATGGCGGCGCGACGCGGCCTCTCTGGAGATTGGAGATCTGTTCCGTGTTAAGTAGGGATCCGAGCACAATCCTGATTTGATGGAGACAGACGTGAGAGCGTGGAGGAACATCTGGAGAAACTTCTGAAATGCCCGCTTCGCTGCCGCTGCTACTGTGCGGTCCGGAATCTCCGTAGGAGAAGGCCTCCGAGACCTCGGTTTTTCTTGTTTCGGCGGCAGGGACGAGGTCGAAGGCGCTCGTCAGAGGATGGCGCCCGGGAGGCTGTAGCGGAGGGGCTGGTCGGAGGATCAAAGTTTTCGGACGGACTCAGAGTATGCTGTCGTAGGGTACTTCCGAGGCATTAATTGTCAGTGCCTGGAAGATTACGGCAGAGAGAGTTTCTCCCTTTTGCTGCCTGATGAGCGGACTATTGGAGTCGATCGGGACTTTGAGACGTTTTAACCGCGTCCATGGTCTGCGTCTATCGAATTACGGTGTTGCTTTGCACCGCTGTAGCTATCTGCTATAATGATGTGGTTTTGTCAGTGTGAGTCTTGATTTGTCCTTGTTTTTATTGTGTGATAGCATTCCGGAGGAACATTGTATCATTTCTTAATGCATATGTATTTCTAAATGACAATAAACGAGCACTGAGTGTCCTCATAATCTAAACAATCTAAAAAAAAGCGCTCGATACTCAAACCTTCCATAAGTTTACATAAATGAGATTTCAAGGAGACAGGCCTTGAACTAGAAGGTCAGGCGTGGACCTCACAGGATTTAGAACTGGACCAGCTTCTGCCGTCTTCCACGAGGAAGGAAGATTTTCTAACCTACAAATAAGATTCCAAAGTGTTGTTACCCCAAGAGAGATATCAGCCAGATGTTTAATCATATTCGATCCTTTCATGGAGACGTCTGACATGCATTAATAACAATCCAACCACAAACGATAGAGAATCTGCAGATGCAGAAATCCAAGCAACGCAGACAAAATGCTGGCACAACACAGCAGGCTAGGCGCCTTTTCTCCAGTCCTGTTGAAGTGTCTCGACTCGAAGCGTCGACTGTACGCTTATCCAATGATTCTGTCTGGCTTCCTGAGATCCTCCAGCATTTTATGTGTGTTGCCTGCATTTATAATAGCCTCCGTAAATTCACAGAAAGAAAACTCTATATCGGTGATACTATCATTACTACAGCTGGGTTCCAAAACCTCAGGGTATTCACTGGGAACCTTACCCCTACATTGTTTAACCTCATCACTTAAATTGTCTTGATTATGCATCGCAGCAAACGACCCACCCAGTAACCCACCGTTCCCTATTTCAGTGGCATAATATGAAGCCTACACACCCCACCACCTCATGTTATTAATTATTCTGCAAACCACCAGGTATAATATCCTTTCCAAAATTAACACAAAATAACCTATAGTAAACATGTTTCAAAAACTTCACCACTTTCGTTATTACGACCTGTGCTTTTTTGCTTAACAATAGTACACGGAGATGGCGACTTATTAACTTTCCTAAACGCATAACTTTTCATCACAAAAGTTCACAACATCTCCAACATTCAGCCCAGTCTGTCTCAACCAAATGGTTCCTTTGAAGTACATATTTACAGTGGAAGCACATTTAATTGATAAGACACCTCGGATGGTTCAGTCACCTTTGTTGTAACAAACTAACTCCCACAAATGATCTAAATATTATTCAGTAATTTAATCACAATCTGTCATCTCAGGGTTTGCACCTCTCTGACGTAATTGGTTTGTAAATAATTTAGATAGATAGATAGATAGATAGATACTTTATTCATCCCCATGGGGAAATTCAGCATTTTTTCCAATGTCCCGTACACTTGTTGTAGTGTAAACACCTTTCTTTTTCAAATCTGTTGAAATCTGTCCCTGTGGAATTGCTAAATGGATTTAAAAAACCCAGGCATGTGCTGCCTTAACATTTCATTCCGAGAGATCGCCTGTCGCACAAAGAGACAAACACTGGCCAGAGAAAATGTCTGCAATTTTCGATAGGTATATCAGTGTGGAGAAAATATTGTACATGTTCATTGCCGTCATTGGAGTTCCAGGTGAGTGAGCAGAGCATTTCATGTTCGGTATTTCTGTGTGTTAACCGGTGTGAACATGTTTAAGATAATGTTACAAGCTTACAACCTGATCATCACTGCACAAATATCCATCAGAGATATCGATCCTGTCAATTTCACATTCTGAATTTTCATATTTAATAACAAGTGGAACTAAGTCTATGTTTCTCCTCTAACTCACGGGATCGAAGAGAACGCTGTTCCTGCCTTGAATGACACCTTGTCCAGAGATGTCCCAGTGCTGGGGCCAGGAATCTCTCCGGGAAGTTGTGACTGGGAGATGTTTGCATTCTGAAGTACACTTTTCCTAAGTTATTGATCAGAGGGAAACCCTAGTCCTGTGTTTCACGTCTCCATGTGGAGTCTGTCACAGTCGGACCCCACTGTCTGTTGGTCAATGATTGTGTCTGATCACCTGAACCAGTGTTCACGGATCAGCTGCCGTGTGTTATCGAATTAAACTGCGCTGCAGAATTAATCCATTAACAGAGCAACTCAACCACAGGTCACTAAGTGGTTCCTTCTTTCCCTCTGAAACCCGTCATAAATCGGGGCAGCGCTTCGTTCTGAAGGAGGGTCTCGACCCGAAACGAAAGATTATTCAATTCCATGGAAGCTGCCTGACCTGCTGAGTTCCTCCAGTTTTGTGTGTGTTGCTCCTCTCTGTATCCCTTCGCGGCCTCATCAGATGCTGATTTTCCAGAGTCCTGGTCAGTCACAGTTAATTCAGTGAAACCGGCCCCATCAGCGACTGGAACGGGGATCATCACCGATCGTTTTTGTTCATTCAGATCGCTTTTCTCGCCAATGATTCCCCACACATCGCCTTATCTCCGCACCGAAGAAGACAGGTCAGAGACAGTGCGACCCATTTCTGGTGTTAGATTAGCAGCCGTTTACAGACTCCAGCACTCCCGAGTTTTAGCCAAAGCCCGATCCCATGTTAATTCCCGGAGAATGTTTTCAGTAATGTCCACTGTCTGTTCCCTCTCCCTAGTGAATATACTGGCGATTGTGATCCTGTCCCGGGGAAAGTGCGGCCTCTCAACCTGCACCACTCGCTACCTGGTGGCCATGGCAGCGGCGGATCTACTGACCATTGTCACGTGGGTCATTTTGAATCGAATCAAACGGTATTACTTCCGGTGGAGTATTCTGAGCATCACCCCTGTGTGCAGTGTTATCGATGTACTGAGGTTCACAGCCACACACTGTTCTGTCTGGTTCACCGTCACTTTCACCTTTGACCGGTTTGTCGCCATTTGCTGCCAGAAGCTGAAAACAAAATATTGCACCGGGAAAACTGCGGCTGTGGTTCTGACAACAACCGGTGTACTGTCCTGTCTGAGAAACATTCCCCGATACTTCGTACGGGAACCTAGTGTGATCATCAACAATGTACCGTGGTTCTGTATTATCAAGGACCATTATTCCACTGACCCCTGGTGGGTGGGATATGACTGGCTTGATACAGTTTTAACTCCGTTCCTCCCTTTCGCTGGGATCCTGCTGCTCAACGCTCTGACAGTCAGACACGTTTTAGTGGGCAGTCGGGTCCGTAAGGGGCTGAAGGGTCAGAGCAAGGGGGAGAACCGCAGTGACCCGGAGATGGAGAGCAGGAGGAGTTCTGTGATTTTACTCTTCACCCTCTCCGGCAACTTCATCCTCCTGTGGATGACATTCGTTGTAAATTTCATATATTATCAGGTCTTAGGGAAAGGATTCGATTTCGATGATTCTGAATTGATCTTTCAGTACGTCGGGTTTTTCCTGATGAATTTCAGCTGCTGCACGAACACATTTATTTACGCGGTGACTCAGTCGAAATTCAGGGAGCAGGTGATCAGCGCGGTGAAATATCCCGTCACTTCGATGCTTCAGTTGATTAATGGCGCCGCATCCTGAGTAGTCGCCAGAGGCGGCGGCAGAGTCTCCAGTCCGGGCTCCAGCTCCTCAGATTCACCGCCTGATCTCCCAGGTGTTATTCCCGGGAGGATTATCCCATCGACCGGCAGTCCGGGACGTTAAGATAGTGTGTGTGTGACGGGAGGTGCAAAGCACCGTCCAAGAGAGTCAGAACCTCATTCTTCCCCCCAGATGCCAGACAAAGAACTACTCCGGAATGCAGTCCGCATATTCGTCTGCGGATATGTCCATCTATTCCCATTCCGCTCACCAACTTCACTGTCAGACATTCCCACAAGACGGCGCGGGTCGAGTCAGATGCTCAGTTACTAACCCAATGTGAATCACACCAAACCCCGCCATCTCCTTGAATGATTGACTAAATTCAAAAGTCGGTCAGGCTTTGGATAAACGGCGGTGGACACTCCAACTTAAAGGCGCATTCCTGTTATTAACTGAACTGGACAATTGTGTAGAGAATTGGGAAATAAAATTCTTACTGCTTCTGTATTCTAATGAAAGCTAAATTACCCCCAACAAGTCCTATCGATTCTACGTAATGAAACACAATACT